>NW_010126637.1:0-61436 GCF_000699245.1 Pterocles gutturalis
TTCAGCCGGCTGTCGACCAGCACTCCCAGATCCCTCTCGGCCGGACAGCTGTCCAGCCACTCTCCCCCGAGCCTGTAGCATTGCAGGGGGTTGTTGTGACCAAAGTGCAGGACCCGACACTTGGCTTTATTGAACCTCATACAATTGACCTCAGCCCATCGGTCCAGCCTGTCCAGATCCCTCTGCAAAGCCTTCCTACCCTCAAGGAGATCAACACGTCCGCTCAATTTGGTGTCATCAGCAAACTTACTGAGGGAGCACTCAATCCCCTCATCCAGGTCATTGATAAAGATGTTAAACAGGACAGGCCCCAAAACCGATCCCTGGGGAACACCACTGGTGATAGCAAGATTGTTGTCCCAAAGGGTTAGTAACAATTAGCTTTCAATCTAACTAATTATTTTATCCATAAACAAAAGGACTAGAACTATGTACTTCTTTTTCACAAAAAGTACTCATAGTTTGTGTAGTGTCTAAGTTATTACTGATCTGATTTCAGTTGGCCTATGGGTATGTGCATTGTCTTTACCCCTTTCTTATGGTTGTGAATCCAGGGAATGTACCTTCACCGAATGCTCCTTTAAAAAGAGTGTTGGCTTACACCGGCTGCTTTAGTCGAATGCAAACAATTAAAGAGATACATGAATATCTCTCCCAGAGGCTACGAATAAAAGAAGAAGATATGCGCCTCTGGTTATACAATAGTGAGGTAATTTTGGTCTTTTTTTTTCCTTTTTTTTTTTTTTAAACCAGCTATTTGATATTGCAAATCTTATTATTTTCTAGAAACTATTAAATACACATGCACAGGAAAAAAAAAAGTAGTGGATGTAAGTTTCGTTTGCAATTTAACTGCCCAGGTTGGAAAACCCTGCCACTTATTTTCTGGATTTTTTTTGTGCACTCCAAGCAGGGAAATTAAGATTTTGGTATTAATGACCCAGAAAACTTGTCTTTTGTTTTCCTAGTAACCTGATAAACGTTAGATTATTCTGTGACATACTTAAAAACTGGCAATTGATTGACCTATTAAAGGCTTGATATGAAGTTTCCTGGAAACAGTTTTAAATGGAAATAAAATTATATTATTTCATTGGCATGTATGATGCTGAAGCCAATAGATCTGTGTCAACAGAAGTCAGCAGCCATCCAGGATCTTTTCCAAATGTGTATGTGAACAAATCACAATGAACAAGCAGAATGTGTTCCTCCAAATCATTAAGTGCCTGTAATTCTCTCATTCTAAAGAAATACCACGTAAAAGTAAAGCATTGAACTAGATGCTTCTTGAAATCAGTGAACTACTGTATTTAATTGACATAGGTAGGAAACTGGAGCTCTCATTTCTGTAAAAAAATTGTTATTACTGTTTTAATTTTGTTGCTTCAATATTAAAATATCCTCTGAGAATTTTAAATCTAGAAGTAATAACTATATTTTTTCTCCTGCAGAACTATCTTACCTTGCTGGATGATGAAGATCACAGACTGGAATATCTTAAAATTCAAGATGAGCAGCATTTAGTAATAGAAGGTATAAAAAGGGCCTGTAATTGGTTTACACATTAAAACCAAATAGTTTTATAATAGTATATATGTGGTTAGTAAATTGTGTGTAGGACCCATTTCTGTAATTGCCCAGAGTACACAAAAATGTTTTGAGAAGGAAGACTGTGTAAATAGGTGTCTGTCTCTATGTATGTATGTATTGAAAGAAATACAGGAGGAAATACCAAAGCTTCAGTAATACGTCCCTATTTTGAAACGCACTTGCGTTTTTTGTTGGTTCATAACAACAAAAAATAGCGATCGCTCGTGAAATGAACAGATTTGCTTGAATCTGGGGGATCCTTATTAAGCATTAAAATAAGTACTGAAATATTTGTTATCCGACAGGAAAGAAATCTCAAGGCTGCTTTCTAAAGATGTTAGTGGCATGGTTGGAATGATGCCAGTATTAGAATGATTTCCAATAATGCTTGGAAACATTGAAATGAAAACTAGAAAAAATAATAACTAAAGAGAGGCAAATTTCTAATCTCAATTAAATATTAGAAAATTTTAATTGAACCTCTTCAACTGTATAAGCTCTCTGGAGTAAGTAACAATTTAAAAAAATCCTTATACCTTTTCTCTTTCTAGTTCGAAACAAAGACATGAGCTGGCCAGAAGAGATGTCTTTTATAGCAAACAGCAGTAAAATAGACAGACATAAAGGTGAGTGTTCCAGCATAGCGGTTGAATTATGATGAGAAAAATTCCAAGAGGCTTTATTATGTTGAAACAATTCTTCTTAATATAAGTGCTCTTAACATTGATAGAGGTCTTTTATACCCTGTGCTGCTTTCCTTGTTCTTTCTGTTTTATTAACTTAAATGCTGTAAATGTGGGAGGATTGGATGTATAGATAGAGCAAGTCGTTAGATGTTCAGATGTAGCAGTAGCAAATGCTACATAGCAAATTCTGGGTTTTGTATTTATTATCTTGGAATTTTTTAAGGTAGAGAACAGTTAAGATTTTAACTAATTAATCCAGAAATTTCAGTACTATAATTGTTTACCTGAAAATAGTTTGTATGGTTTTCACTGATGTCCACAAAATCAGGTCCAACAAAATACCTCGATTTCTGTTAAGCACAGTTGAGATGCTAGCTGTAGTCTCATAATTTGGGAGCAGGATAAATCGAACTGGTTACTCTGAAAAGGTCATATTCTTAACTTTACTGATATACCATTCTGAATTTTTCACATCTGTACAATCGATATAATTATGTTTCTTTTTTCTCAGTTCCTACTGAAAAGGGTGCTACTGGATTAAGCAATCTGGGTAACACATGCTTCATGAACTCCAGTATCCAGTGTGTCAGTAATACCCAACCTCTAACACGGTATTTCATCTCAGGAAGACATCTTTATGAACTTAACAGGTAACTTTCTATTTGACTCTATGGCATTTTAGATGCTGTAACATTTCTTTAAAATGAGTTTCAGCTTTCAGAAGTAGACAGTATGAATAAATCCTTATGTTCAGTGTTAAACAGCAGATACTAGATTAGATTCATGAAAATATAACACCTTTTGTTTCTGAGAGAGTTAAAACAGTTCAGCAAGAAGCCTTTGCACTTCTTCATTTATCCCTATGCTTGAACTTTGTTTAAATTTTAGTATAATATTAATTACTTTATGATTTCTAGGACAAATCCAATAGGAATGAAAGGACACATGGCCAAGTGCTATGGGGATTTGGTTCAGGAGTTGTGGAGTGGAACTCAGAAGAATATAGCACCGTTAAAGCTGCGAGTAAGTCTGCAATGTGTGTTATTTAAAGGCAGGAAGCAAGAATTTCTTTGAATAGCAGAAATCTTTTAATGTACTTTTTCCTGATGTTGTATTGTAATGGTTCTGGGACTCAATATCTCCTCTAGAGAAAGGGAAGGAAACTTGGCCATGGATTTCACATTAGAAGTTGACTGTGAAGGCAGTGATTGTATTCTGAGCAGTCAGTCATCACATATGTTACTCCACCACAGGGGAGATGTTCAGGAAAGGCCTGTGCAGGGGCACGATGCACATCTGGAGGAAGCCAGGGTGCATCAGTCCTGGTGTTCAGGAGTTGAGCATCTTTCTGTGGAATATAATCATGGTTCAGTGGCTGTAAAGTCGAAGGAGTTACCTGGAATGAATCAGTGGTTGTGGTGTAAGATGTGGCATTTATAGCCCTTGTTACGGACAAAAGATTATGTGTTTGCCTGTAAATGGTCTTTTGTTCCAAAAGCATAGGGGCTTACCTTAAACTCTTGGCAATTTAATTTGTGCTCATTGACAGCATGCTTCTTCTCTACAGTATTTTAATTTATTGTTACAACTTCTGTTACATGATGTTAAGTAACTTTGTGGATTTTTTTATAGTGGACGATAGCAAAATATGCTCCAAGATTTAATGGCTTTCAACAGCAAGACTCACAGGAGCTTCTGGCTTTTCTTTTGGATGGTCTTCATGAGGATTTGAACAGAGTTCATGATAAGCCATATGTTGAACTGAAAGACAGTGATGGTCGACCAGACTGGGAAGTAGCAGCAGAGGTATGGGTTTAAGTTTTTAGGTTGGTTTGTTTGCTGGGGTTTTGGGTTTTTTTTCCTTATAGCTGCTGAGTTGTTGATGAGCAATACTCTGTGACAGTACTCTTTCAGGACCATACCGCTTTCTGGAACTTAGATCTGTGATTTAAGGAGTCAATTTTGCCTTTGAACTGAAAATGAGTTTTAAGTATTATAATAAAGGTATTAAGATGATACTTCACAATAATTTTGAAGAACTCCTCAGAATTATAGAGTTTTTCAAGAGACCTAATGATCCTTTCAGAAGTACTTTAAATTATGTCATACCTTGATTATTGTGTTAATTGAAATAACTTTTCTTTATTCGTGTTGAAACTAAATGCTTCCTATTTATTAGAAATTGATAAACAACTTCTATGGAAATAATTTTACTTCCATAGGCCAATGAGACTTTGGAGGTCTTCCAGCATATCCTCCTTCCTGTAGTTCAAGCAAGTAGTCTTTGGTTTCTAACTTTGTATTTTTTTTATACTTCATTGTAGGCCTGGGAAAACCATCTGAGAAGAAACAGATCTATAGTTGTAGATTTATTTCATGGGCAGCTGAAGTCACAAGTAAAATGTAAAACTTGTGGACATATAAGTGTTAGATTTGACCCTTTTAATTTTTTATCCTTGCCTTTGCCAATGGATAGCTACATGCACCTAGAAATTACAGGTGAGTAGTTGTGTTTAACTCCCTATCAACTTGTCAGTGCTAAAATAAAAATTGTGCATGTAGAACAGATTTTCAACAGCTGTAAAATATCAAAATTTTGTTTGTGTTAGCACTTACACTTAAAAAGAGTATAAACGTTTTAATATAATAGAGTACAGGAATTTTCGTTGGAATACAGTTAAACTAAAAGAAAACCTTTAAAAACAAAGCATAGATGGCCCATTTTCAGTCTTGACTAAAGGACTTAGAACAGAAACATGTAAAATGGAGATTTTGATAACTTTCCTTCTATTCACTGAAAATTGTGCTTTGTGGAGGTTGTCCTAAATCTGCCTAGAGCAAAAAAGAAGGGCTGCAGAGAGTGTAAAAACAAAAAATAATTTATGGGTCATGAACTACACTATGAAGAACCCATGTATTGTTGGAAAAGAGACAAAAGGAGAGATGATAAAAAGTGAAACAAATTTTGAAACCATTTTCTACCACCTATGCAGCAAGAGGTTTTCTGACATTTGCCTGCAGACCTTAAAAACTGGCTGATAAGAAAAAATAATCATATCTTAAAGCAGGGAAAAAATACTTTCTAATAAATATGTAGCTGCAATGTGTTATTCTCATTAAAACTTCCCTGTTTTGCTGACTGGTGTGTTTCTTTTCCCCTTTAAAGTAATTAAATTAGATGGTACTACTCCTGTTCGATATGGCCTGAGATTGAACATGGATGAAAAGTATACGGGTTTGAAAAAACAGTTAAGTGAACTCTGTGGGCTAAAACCAGAACAGATTCTGCTTGCAGAAGTGCATAGCTCCAATATAAAGGTAAGAAGAAAGAAAAATTAATCATTGATGCAGCATACCTTTGTTTTTTCTTTGTGTACATTGGCATACATCATTCTTTTTGATGTTAAGTTTTGCTTACAAGAACTGTGAAATAATTTAGCTTAAATGTGTGCTAAAAAAGTCAGCTTAGTTATATCTCTGTATGAACTTTTATTTCGTTCTTAAACTGTAATTTGTCTTACTTTAGATAGATTTCAAATCAAAGTAAACTGAACCAAAATAAACGACTTGTAAATAAAATTAATGGTGATGTAGAAGCTTGCAGAAGTTTAATTTAATTAATTACTGATTATATTTTTAGGAAAAAAAGGATAGAATCATCTAGAGGTAATAAATCTCAAGTTAGAGTGCTTTGAGTTCAAACAATGTCATGACTGTGGAGACAAAAGTAATGACTGGCTTTAGCATGGATATATATGTGTGTATATATATAATTTTTTGCTGTCGTTGAATAGGATTAAAACTACTTGGAACTTGGTGCTCTCAGTCGGTTTGGAGAACCATTAATAACTCTCTTGGGTCTTGCTGCAGAGGTCTGCAAAGGGCTGTGCTTGTTGGCTCCCTTTTACCTTCTAGAAAGGTGTAAGAAAGCAGATGGGAGGGGAGAGATGAGCTGGTAGATACACTGTTTTCAAGAAAAGAGCAAAAGAAGTTTGGAGTCACAGGTAGAAGTATATACATGTCTGACTATAACTTTCCCTTTTTTCCTGAAGAACTTTCCTCAAGACAACCAGAAAGTCCGGTTATCAGTGAGTGGGTTTTTGTGTGCATTTGAAATACCAATTCCAGGATCCCCTACATCAGTATCAAGTCCTGTGCAGACAGGTAAAAGAAAATTTGTTTTCCTGTTCATTTAAAACACACAGTGTGTAGGTACTGGAGAAATTCAGGAGAAAACCTTACTTCTTTAGTAAATAAGTAAACCGAGGATTAAAGAAAAGACAAATACGTTAGAGTATTTATCCACAGAAAAGCTGTGAGCAGTCTCTGTATCTCCTGGTGGTCTGTGATCCTTCTTAGAATTGTGCCCAGGATAGCAGTCTGAAGATCGCTATATACTTATTTTGGTTAAAGACGCAAGAAATACACAAAATATTTTCTTACTTGCTGGTTGGCTCTAAAGCAGGACATATAAAAATTGGAAGCATGGTTTTGGTTTTATTGTTTGGGGTTTCATATATGGGTTGTAAGCACCTCTGTTATTCTTTGCTCTTGCATGCTCTGATTTTGCAAGTTGTAGGCAAGTAAAAGGTTAGATGCTGGTCTTAAGGAGCAGAAGGTATTTCATTAAATGCATTGAACAGAATGGAAGGCATGAAAATCTTGTAATCAATTCTGGTTACTGTAGGTAGCTGAAAATGTAATTGTCTGTCTACAGATGTCTCAACTGGGCCATCAGCTAATGGAGCACCCAACATAATGATGAATGGGGACCTTCCTAAACCAACCCTAATTCCAAATGGAATGCCAAATACTGTAGTGCCATGTGGAACAGAGCGTAACCATGCCAACTGGACTCTCAACGGTCATGTGCCCATGCTTTCTGATAGCCCATGTACAGGGTATATAATTGCAGTTCACAGAAAAATGGTTAGTAACTTCTGCATTTGTTATCAATTGTTTGCATAACAAACTTTGAGAGAAAGTCAGTGAGGATATTTTTTTTAGTGTCCATATGATAAATTATTCTTTATTTCTCAAGAAGAGGGAGCATGGATACATTTCCCTCTTAAGTGAGGGCCAAGTTCTACAGAAACACAACTCTTGTCAATTTAAATCATAATGTCTAATGTTGGTGTATTTTTCTTTCCTTAGTACTGGCATGCTTCCCAGTTCTTTAATGCTGAGATGCATACTTGGGTGTTTGCTGACTCCCTGATTAAATGTTCCAGACTCTTTGAGCAGAAAAAATTGTAATTAGAAGAGCTACTAGAAATGCATTTCTTTTCCATTATGTGGAAAAGCCTTATTTCTTATACGGAAACAGAATGAAGATATATAGTACATTCCTGGGTCATTCTGTTAGCATGAACTACTCTTTGCAAAAGCATCTGTCATTAAGTTAAACTCTAAATGTCAAAGCTGGATGACTGAACACCTCAAATAGCCATGCGTTCTATGAGCACTGTGTCCTGACTTCAGAGTCTGATGGTTAGAGCCTGGGGGATGTGGGCCAGGAGGCCGTTTAACTTGCCTTTTTACTGTGTGCTTGCATGGGGCTTTTTTGTTGTATTCTCTCAAGTGATGGCCACTAACCACTGTTATCACTGTTATTTTGATTCAAATTCTGCAGAATCTCATAGGCAATTGGTGTAATGCTTTTGAGCCATTACAAACTGACAGTTATACAACTTAAAACCCAGAAAAAGTTATTTGTGGAAACTATTCCAGAAATCCAGGGTTGTCATTGTCAAAAATCTTATCAATGGAAAGGGTGTATAGTATAAAACTTAGGCAAGGCAGTAGCCATTTACTTGTACCTTGGTGTCATTAAGTGGGTGTGTTAAATCTTATAAATGAGAGATGTAGCACGAAGGTTACTTCGTCTGCTTGGAATAAGTTGTGTGCAAGTCTGTAGTGCCTCCTTTAGAGGTGAAAGTTTTTTTTCTAGCAAACATAAGCTTGTCTAGTGTAGAGGTCATTTGGGGACAGATACGAGCATCATTAGGTACATGTCTGCATGAAAATATAACCATGTGGTGGGAAAAGTAAGAAATATGCATCATATGAAATATAAAATATTGTATGTGGTTGAAATACAGATTTATGTTGATGTGGTCTAATGCCTAAATAACATTGCCATAATATCATAAAATACAAAAAAGTTTTCAGGCAGTTTCAAGTCAATGATAAAAATTAACATTATTTAATATTGGAAAAAATTGCTGAAAGTTAGTATTTCATAGAATTAATGGTTTATTTTAATTGCCAAAGCTTGAAATAAGTAGCAAGGTCAACATGCTAGTAATTACAGTAGAGTTAATGCATACTTATATCTGAGTCATTCTTTTCTTTCACGTACACAGATGCGGACAGAATTATATTTTCTTTCATCTCAGAAGAATCGTCCTAGTCTCTTTGGAATGCCACTGATTGTTCCTTGTACAGTTCATACACGAAAGAAAGACCTGTATGATGCAGTGTGGATTCAGGTTTCCAGGCTTGCTAGCCCTCTTCCACCTCAGGAAGCTAGTAATCATGCGCAAGACTGGTGAGTTTGACATCTCATCTTTGGCTTGAAGTATGTAATACAGTGACATTGACTTGCTCACAAGATTTAAAGCTATATTAATTCTTCATCTTTATCAGTTTTGACTTCTCTTAATGCCTCTGTTGAATTAACATATGCTTTTTAATGTATAATTAAGCATTAAACATCAACAACTTTAGGAACAACTGGGCTTTCTGCCTGCAGGTTCCATTTAGTGGGTTATTTCTGTAAGAAGTCATTTTATAGTCCTGCAATTTAATAATGGCAATAACTAAAAATAACTTCTAATCCTTTTTAATACAGTTAAATGCAGTATACCTTCTAGCTGCACTAAAAAATTGGCTTTACACAAATTGGTTGATTCGTTCTCATCCAGTGATAATTAACTATATCTGACAAATCTAGGCGATATAAAGGCAGGTCTTGTTTTAATAGCTTAATCTAATCAAAGTTATATTTTGAGGAGTTTTTTCTGTGTTGTTGTTTTTTTTTTAAAAGTAAACATCACAAGCATGGTGAAGGAAGGTGATTGACAGTCTGAATGAGTGTTCATGTTTCATGTTCTCTTCTGTTTCAGTGATGATAGCATGGGATATCAGTATCCATTCACGCTAAGGGTAGTTCAGAAGGATGGAAATTCATGTGCTTGGTGTCCGTGGTACAGGTAAATTGTTCTTTTTAGATTTAAGGAAGAGAGTCACTCCAGCAAAAATGTAATTTATGGTAATGGCTTTTTGATGTTTCAGACTTCAGAAGTAATATAAAACAATAAGAATCTAGAATCTAATTTAACCAAAACCCTCACATGGCAGACTCACTGTAGAGTAGCTTTTATGACTTGGAGAGCTGAAAGCTCTGCTGACACAGAAACTTTAAATTAGGAGACAGACATGACAATATCAAACACCCCTTAACCCCTTACGATATTCTGTGTGCCGATGTGGATATGTGCAAGCACACATCTATATATTTGGATGATCTGTGGGGTTTTCATGCAAAGCCAAACTTTAGATGTAAATCGTCTACCCTTCCTCATTCCTGTGCCATTTGAAGAGTAGGAACTAAAATGGAGAAAAAGAAGTTGTCCCTGGAAGCACACTTGGAATTTTCCCTAAACAAAGACATGCTAATGAAAATTTCAGACCCTTGCTGGACGGTATTCGGACCATATACTCATTTTAAAAAAACAGTTTCTTACATCTAGATAAATAAAGGACTTTAGCTATCATGTTGTAAAATACTCGTGGAGACAAAGCACTGTAGTTTTTTGGTGTTGTAGGTAGTTTTATTCAGTATTATACGCAGGTAGATAGTTGGACTCAGTCAACTGCTTCAGTTTCTCATGTCTATTAAAGTTTTGTAGTAAAATAGCAAACTGACACTGATTATTGTTTTATAAAAATACTCCTCTTTTATGCTGAAGGCAAGGCCTGAAACTTTGGGGTTGCATATGTTACAAAATAAGGAACAGAATTGGAGTGTAAATTAATGTAAAACTTGGTTATTGGACAGTTTACTTACCACATCTAACTTTGTGCTGTAGATTTTGCCGTGGCTGTAAAATTGAGTGCACAGAAGACAGAGCTTGTGTTGGCAATGCTTACATTGCTGTCGACTGGGATCCAACAGCACTCCATCTGCGCTACCAGACGTCACAAGAACGGGTAAAATTTCAACGCAAACCCTTTGTTGTTTGTTAATAGCTCTGAAGCACAACCCATTTTGCCTTTTTTTTTTTTAATTGTTGCTTGTTTTGTCCATTTTCTGTTAAAGTCGGTAACCGTTGAACAGTATATTCTGGATACAGTCTTAATGCTAGACTTCTTATGTGACCATAATGTGAAAGGGAAGCTTTTAAGAAACCACAGCAGTGTATTTTCTGTCTCTTGTGAGTTGATTTTGATCTATCCTCCACAATAAATTACAAAATGTATTAATTTGATAAATTTTCTAAGCACACCATTGCTATAAACAGTTACGCGTTTTAGTAAACCTATTGCCTCATTGAGTCAGCAAAACATATCTAAAGGTAAGCCTATAGCTGAGTTAATCTAGAATAGCTGTTCAAGCTGTTGCATCTATAAACTTGTGCTTTATGGATAATTTTGTAAGCAGAACGCAAGAATTAAGGACAGTGCATTATTTGTATGTCTGCCTCTTCAAAACTGAAACAAAATTTCTGCTAAAACTGAATGCATCTAGTTTTTATCTTTAATCCTAAATAACTATATGGTGTTATTTGTATGGCACTGTGAATAGAGCCTTCCTCTGAGCAGTTTGTATATGTTTCCAAGTCAGATAAAGTTTTATCTCACTTTAGATTGTAGAAGAACATGAAAGTGTTGAACAAAGCCGACGAGCTCAAGCAGAGCCCATCAATCTGGATAGTTGTCTTAGAGCCTTCACCAGTGAGGAAGAGCTGGGGGAGGATGAGATGTACTACTGTTCCAAGTGCAAGACCCATTGTTTGGCCACCAAAAAACTGGATCTTTGGAGACTTCCCCCTATTTTGGTATGATCTTGTGTAATTTTCCTCTACAGCAACAAAACCAAAGAAAATTGGTCACAAATTTGAATTGCTAGCTATGTCTCCCTGTTCTGAATAAGAAGATTTGCTTTTGTTCACAGTCTCAGGAGGGGGGTTGACTTAGTTTGCTTCATGCATTTCTGTAATGCAGGCAAATAAAACAAACCTCAAATATTTTAAAATTTTTTAGCTGGTGCATTGCAGGAAATTGTGGCGTTTTGCATTCAGCATCATCTGTTCTGACACAGAATTCACACTTAGGCAGTCTTTCCAGTACGATCTGTTGTCTAGTTGTGTAACATCTGCCTTTGTTGCTTTTCCAATTTGGTAGGTTATTCAAAACACACAGTGCTGATCACTGAAATGAAGCAACCTTTCCCATGAAAATGTTAGTTCCATATTTTACCAGCTTGGTCCCAAAATACAGACTGTTACATGCCAGCATTACTGTTTAATGTTAGCATATGATCAAATGTGTATGTTTTGGGAAAAAATATTTTTTAAACAGTGAAGTTACTCACTGCGATGTAATTGCCCTCCTTTAATTTTTTCTAACATGTTTCTCCTTAGATCATTCACTTGAAAAGATTTCAGTTCGTAAATGGCCGCTGGATAAAATCTCAGAAAATTGTTAAATTTCCCAGAGAAAATTTTGACCCAAGTGCTTTTTTGGTACAAAGGGATCCAAGTCATTTTCAAAGAAAGCAGCTAATGCTCCAGGTTGACAGCCTTCCTGAACCACGAACTCTCCAAGGGGAGCCTAGAAAAATAGATCTGCAGATCACTTACACACCAGGAGAAGGAGATACACTGAACAGAAGTCCATCCTCCCTTAACACTACTGTCTTGAATAGTATCAAAGGTAAGAAATAATTAGGGAGAATTCCAGTCAATATTGATATTTGGAGGGGGAAAAAAAATATTATGAACAAAATTTTAATGTTTCTTTGGCCAAAGCACTGCATTTATTTTGAAACACTTGTTTCTGTTGTTTGCCCTGGAAAGTTTAGTGAAACTTCATGATAAAAATAATGGGGGCAAAAAAGTTACTCAGTGACAACACATATTGGCACTGTCTGCTTGTGTAAGTGAACTGGATTAAGAGTGAGGAATGTGCTCCTGCATAAGAGTTAAAATTCAGTTTATAGGTGTATATATACGTGTGTGCAAAGATAGTTTTAATTTTATATACTACTCAGTTGCAGTGTTTTTTAATGTTTGGTTATTTTTAAAAAACCTTACTTTTTTTTTTTTTAATCTAGACTATGTATTCACTTATCTTAATAGTCCACATTTTCTGTTTTAGCATCTCCATCTTTGGGGAGGAAAAGTGGAACCAGCTGTCCTTCAAGTAAAAACAGTAGCCCAAATAGTAGCCCAAGGACTTTAGGAAGAGGTAAAGGGCGTCTGCGGCTACCACAACTGGGTAAAAACAAACTCTCAAGTAGCAAAGAAAATTTGGATGCAAGTAAAGAGAATGGTACTGACCAGGAACAGAGATTTACTTCTGATCAAGGTGATGCTCTTACTAGAGGGCAGATTTTGGGTGGTAGTCAGAGTGAACTATATACCGCTCAGGACAATGAGGTGACTCTAGCCAACGGATACATCTGTGAGCAGAACGCATACAGTAATGGCAGTATCAACGGTCAAATTGATAACCCCAGTGAGGACGATATTACAGATGACCAAAGAGAAGAAGTATGTGTTAACCCTATTTACAATCTATATGCAATTTCGGTAAGTTGAACTTTTATGCAAATAAACTATGTGGCATTGTTTTGACTAAATGAATTTACTGTATTGTTTTCATTACAAAAGTAGGGATCTGTTGAGAGGGACAACAAAGTACAGCCATTGTCAGCAAAATAGATTTGCCATAAAACTGAGTACAACTGAAAAATATATCTCTGCATAATGTGTTTTCTGCTTGAGTGTATCAGCTTAGTCAGCTCCAGATGTATAGATTGTGATGAACCATTGTCACTCACTTAAAGATCATGAATTGGTGAATCATTCCTTCTGTGAATTGTGAGTTTTGATGTTTGATCCAGAATTTATTTTCTTCTTCGTTTTCTTCAGTGCCATTCAGGAATTATGGGAGGGGGTCATTATGTCACTTATGCCAAAAACCCGAACAACAAATGGTACTGCTACAATGACAGTAGCTGTAAGGTAAATAATTTACTTTTGTAGTAAATAATTTTCATCTTCATTACCTAGAGCCAAAGAAATTTACATTTGGTGAGAGATGTTCTTTGAAATCATGAGCATCTCAAAAGTTGCATCGGATAAATATTAAAATTGTTAACTGAAATTGTACATGAGATTTTTCCCAAGCTAACATCTGTTCATCAGCTGCTGCCATGGTTAAGAAAAGATGCTTATTTTTGTACAAAGATGGAAAAATTACTGAAAATGGAAGTCCAAGAATATTTTTTCATGATGCCAGCAGTTTTGCATTCAATTACTGAATTATTAAGTTCCAACATTTCTAAGTATTTGCATTTATCACTATAAAATTGGTCTTACTTTTGAAGTAAATAATGGAGCCTGATAACTATAAGACGAGACAGAAAATGGGATTCTTCTTGTTGTAAACAACCAGTAAAAAATACCGTTTCTAGGGCAATGGTGTGTGTTTGAAGTTCCACGACAGTAACACAATTGTCCCATTGCGTATTTCAGAACATGTTTTTCTCTTTTACAGGAATTGCATCCTGATGAAATCGACACCGACTCTGCCTACATTCTTTTCTATGAGCAGCAGGGGGTAGACTATGCACAATTTCTGCCAAAGATAGACGGCAAAAAGATGGCAGACACAAGCAGCATGGATGAAGATTTTGAGTCAGATTATAAGAAGTACTGTGTTTTACAGTAAGCAGATGATCTTCACTGTTTTGAGAATGTGAGGGATAACATCCTGAAACTTGCATTTGGCAAAAATTTTATTGAAACAGAAACCTAAGTGTAGTTATTGTACCCCGTGATCTGAAAGCACAAAAAGAAAACCCTAATTAAATAGCAGTTAATATAAAGATAGTATTGTTTTGTTCTGTTATCTCACTACATGCTCTAAAACATTTCTGATGTTAGACATCAGGCTGAGATTGCCATTGGCCTTTAATTAAAATGGTTTGAGCAAAGCCGACTAGGACCAAATAAGAGCTAAATTAAATACTCCAAATAAGAGCTAAACAAAGTAGTGTAAAGTTTACCAACTGTTCTAACAAACCCCTGAGGCTCTCTTTAGGTTTAAGATAGTGGGGAAAAAAATTGTAGTGTTGTCTTTGGGCAACATGATATTGCTACCTCCTTTTTCCTGCAGTTTTATTGCGTTTTATTGGCAAAACAGGGAAAGCAAGAGAATGAGAAGTGCACAAATTTGAAGAATTATCATCAAGAGTAAGAGAAGTTTCTGGTTTTGCCACCACTAATGTGTGTCAGTTGCTTTCTTTCTGTATGTTGGGAGCACAACCAAATCATAATTTGAGAAGAGATTCATTTCTACACTTGAATGGTTTATTATAATTGTGTTTTCTCCACATGTTGGCTGTGCAGATCAACATGTTTCAGGAATGGCTTTTCTGCCTGAAGAGTGCTATCTCCAACTTTTGAGATGCCTCAAGAAGAAACTTCAGGTTGAAGAGAGTAGTTGTGATTACACGCATGGTGTCTTAAAAAATGTGCACATTGCACAAAATGTTCCCAGCTTTTGGAAGGAAAGGTGCTTGAGCTTATGTTTCATGACTGGTGTTGCTTTTGAATTTGCACTTTTAAAAATTCATATAATTAAATTCAAAAACATAGTTTGTTTTTGTTGTTGTAAGGGCTCTGGAGTGAATGGCTGTGAATTATCCACTGTGTATTTCAAACAAATAAGAAGCTGTGGCTGTCAGGTAGCGATCGTAGCATTCATGGATGGCTTTTATTTAGTGGTTTCATCATTTAATGGAGTTTCTTTTTTTCAAAATTTGGTTACCTTTTCAAATTTTATTTTTTTGCAACATGTTAATACATATACTTGCAGTTAAACCAGAATTGCTTTCTGAGCCCTCGCAACATGGTCTTCTAAGTCAGCGGGCTTATTGTATGAAGGAAAGCGTGACTGAGTCTTGCAGAGACTGGAAAAAAGATGGTTATTTTTTGAGTAGGCATTTCTTTAAACATTTTCAGTGTTAAATTGTTTGCATATCTGAATGAAGATAAAGGTTTCCCTCTTTTGGCCTTTTGTTCTTCAGCTGAGTCTAAGGAGCTTGCTAATTTTGTCATACTCCAAATTCTTTAGATTTTTGTATCTTCACTAGCAAAATTGATATTTACACGGTTGATCTCTGAAAGAAATGTTTGGATTCATTTTAACGTGTTTTACAAGAATGCCAGACCTACCAGTAAGTTTAGAATTTCCAAAACGATCTGAGTTTTATTCATTTAAGAAATTATATCAGCTGATCTTGCTGTCTTTACTCAGGCAAAAACCTCCCTGCCTTTGTTGGCGGTCATGCCTCTTTGAGGACAGAAGATCAGTTCCAAAATAAGTATTGTCTTAGTTATAAAGTGTTGCTCCCTATCCTGCATGGTCTTTTATCTTTAAAGTGGTCTAAACATTAAGTCTGGAGAAAAAGAAACATGACTTGTGAATTTCTAGGTTAGAAACTTTTTCAGTACCCATTTGTCTACTCCTTCTTACGCAAACTCCATGAGAAGTGAAAGATTTTCAACTGATTTACTTTAAAATGTTTTATTTAAGCAGGTAGCACAATCTACTAATGTTATTTGATCTTCTGTGTTTGTTACGTTGGTTGTAATTAATTTTTTAAATTAAATTAATTCATGAATTAGTAGTAAATTTATTAAGTTAACTATTAACTACATTCACTTTGTAAATTATTGTATAAAACTTATTGACAATGCACTGACTTTAGAAAGATGTTAATGTACATAAATATCTTGTAAATAAAATAGTGTTGATGTACTGGAATATGAGCTGTATTAAAAAAGGTATCGGTAATTGTATATGGAGTGAAACTGTTTATCTGTAACTATATTATTCAAACAAATTAAATACTGTGGATGCAGATGAAGTGTCACTTCTTGTCAGGTAATTATTAATGGCTATTTTCCTGCTTTGAAGTTTCTGTACTGTTTTCATTAAGCTTAAATGTATTTGTCAATCCAAAAAATTGAAACGTGAGTAAGCATATGGCGACTCTTTGCAGTTTGTCCCACATAGCACATAGTTCTAAGTACTAAGATATTTCAGCTCTTCTAAGTTTTGGGTTTAAGTTATTTTAGTTTTCCTTTTGAGAACATACAGTTCAGTTTTGTAGAATTTGTCCATTTAATCCTGCTTAAAATGTGTGCCTGTATGCATGAGAAAGAGTGAGAGTGAGACCTTTCCTTCTTACAAATAAGTCTGAAGAGCTAGTGCACTAAGCTACATTAGTTCAGAGGTTCTCACATTTTTCTGTGGTGTAATTTTGATAGATCTGAAGTAAGATCAGTGGTGACTTAGAAGCACAGTGGCTGCACATGGGATCCCTCCTTACCTACCACTGAGAAGCCTTCTGCAGGTTATTAAAGTGGGGAAAAAAATTAAATGTCTTTTTAAATATTTCATTGCTTGATTTTTGTATGTGTGCTTGGACAATTAAAATTTGAGCTGTAATAATTTTATTCCAGGTTCTTGTGCTGTGGTAAATAAGGCTCCTTTTTAGTGTAACAGAAAAGCCGGTAAAAAAAGGCTTTCAGAAATAATGGGGTTATAAGAAAATCATGCAAAGAGCCCATCATTGGAAGGTTTGATAGGAAGTTACAAGACAAAACTTGGCATGTGCTGAATTTTTGCTTTCAGCTGGAACCTGGGCAGTGCGGCGGTGCTCACAGCCACGGGGCGGCAGTGCTGCTCGTCTTGTCTGCTCTGCCAGCAGGAGCCTGAATTGGAGTTTCATAATGCGCTCTCCTGAAAGACTTGTTTATAGCCTGTTAAAATGGGAAAATACAACAAAGTTATCAGCAGTGGGAATCATCTGCCCATGACTTATTAGCGCAGGGTTTTGCCTCACCAGGAGGAACGATTTCTGAAGTTAAAATTTTTCGCGTTACAATAGAACCTGAAGTAATTGACATTTAGTAATTCTCTGTAAAAGGATTTGTTTAATTGTTCTTGTATAATTTACCAATAGGCATTTAAGTCAAGCAGAATATCAGTTTCCATCAGACAGAAAAATCTCTGTTAACATATGGTTCATACAAAAGACGAGAAGCCAAAGGAAAAATGCAAGATAAAAAATAAATATAATTCATAATAACAGACCAAGAAATAATGTGTCTGTACTGCTTCAGTGTAGGCGCCTGGTCGTCTCCAGATAGCAGTTTGCATAGGTGGAGAATGAAACTGCTACATTCGCCAGCAAAGGAAATTCTTCCCTGTAGCTAAAGGAAGAGTTACACACGGTAGGATGGGCGGTTGTTGTTTCCTCTGATGTTGTTCGTTAACGTGTTAAGTCTGTGAAATCACAGAATAACTTGGGCTGGAAAAAAGGAGGTAATCTGCTCCATCTAAATGTTGGAAGTACGCCTCGGTTCATGTATTTTAACAGTTCCCTGTATCGTGGCTGTGGTCGATGCAGAGGGTGATGTGTTCGGTTACGTTTTATTTTTCTTTACAAGTTGGGGCAGATTTGGTGCTAGGTTTTTCTTCTTTAAGAAGGGAAAAAACTTGAAGCCATCCTGAAGCCCACTTTCTGGTACCACCTGCAGAAATAAGATGGAGTTTCATGTAAACAGACTAACAATGGATTCTAGGAAGATAGGCTTTGTCATGAATCCAAATAACTGTGAGGTTAATGCTAATGGCAAAAAGTGCTTGGGAAAATTTTGCACAGGATGCAAACTGAGTTTAGCAAGGTAAATTCTACTGGAGATCTGGCTCATTTGATAGTTACTACTAGAGGAAGCACTTCCCTGCATGTGTCAGATCGTAACACGGGGATTTAAAAAGGAATGGAAGAAAGAGAATAAGCTATTTGAGAAAATGTTGGGCTTTTTTACTCAGAGTTGAATATGAGATTTCTTCTAAATATTTTCCATTATTGATGCACATGTTTTTTAATATAATTTTAATGTATGCCAGTGTATTTTAGATGTATCCTACTGCTAGTTTTTAGCTGATGCCAGACTTAAGTGGAAAGTCAAAGGTGAAAATCTTTCACTTAGTCACTGGAGGGGTAACAGCTCAGACAAACATACAGGAGTAAGAGGTCAAAATTAATCTTGCTCTTGCTTCAACACGTGCAGATAGATTGCAGTTCAGAAGTAAAATAAAGCTTTGGAAGGTGAATCTAGTTGTTGGTTCATGGAATTTCTGAGAAGAAAGGAAACTAACTCGGGTAACTGATAAGCAGGCTGTATCTGAACTATATTTTCATCTATTTACAAAAGGTAAGTCTGATATTTTCTCAGTTGAATCCCTGGTTCAGTACTGCTGTTAATAGTAATGACACTTTTAGAAAACAATCCATTTTCACAATCAGTGAAATGATCCTTTACGTACATGAAGGTTTTGCTCTCGGAAGCAGTGCCTTTGAAACAAGGATCGGAAGGTACTTTATGTACAGTTTTGGTGTACTGATAATGTTCCTGCTGCTGCTTCTACATCTGTGAGTGTTTGCTCACGTATTTTCTTGATTGTCTGTAGTGTTGAGACATTTCCTCTGAGCAGACACTAGCTATATGAGACTACAATTATAGTCATGCTTTTTTCCAAAAAGGAAGTAAATCTGGTTGAGTTGGCAAGTGGACCAAAGTCCACAGTGGGCTCATCCATCAGGAGTCACATATCACTTGGGATTGTTTGTTTTTCAAATGTCTCCAAAAACAGTGTGGTTATGTTTAGCTGGAAATTAACTATTGTTGTTAGTTTACGGCCCCTAAGGATGCTAAATGGATATTTAAGCAAGGATTAGCATGCATCAGTATCACCAAGGATGATGCCAGAGAAGCTAGTGTCTCTGGAAATGAAGCCATCTCTTCCTGTGTTTATCAGCTGCAATTGGAGCATTTGTGCAGCATTAGATGATGACACTCGCTCAATGCAGTTATCTTTACTGCCCAGTGATAATTTTTCAGAGCATTCACAGTGGTCCTTCACAAGTGTGATAATTCCAGTGTTGATTCATTTGTGCGTTTTCAATATTGAAAATTTAATTTGAATCAAGGAATATGGTCTATAGCCGCTCCTATCATTAATTTCCCCTGTTAAGGCTTTTAGATATTGAAAGTACAATTTTAAAAAACTAAAAATTCTAATTACCAAAAATGTTCATACATTCTGTTTTCAGTAGTAAAGCTTTTATCAATTCTGAAGTGTTCCAAGGGCCACTAAATGGATGAAGGGATCATACCACTGCCAGAAAACTGCAGCCATTTTCTACTGTTGAACACCTTCTATTTCCCAGATCAAAACTCTACAAGTCTCAGGTGAAGACTCTCTGAAATTAGCAGAGCCCGTTTGGTAAGATAGGAGCAGTTGTGAAATGAGCTGTGTTGGAATTTTGCCCACATACCTGTACGTGTGTCTGAAGTACGGAAAATGCCATGGCCTATACCTGAAGGTCGGTAGGTAGCCTTCCTTTAAACCTTGAGTAAAGTCCATCAACCGAATGACTTTTGGTCTTTCTCCTGGGAGGGGGAAAAACGCAGCAGGGAAGGTACCTTCTAATGCAAAAACCCTCTTATTTCCCCCAGTGTGACAGGAAGCATGGATGCACCAGCTCCTGCAAATGCCCTGCTACCAAAAGGAGTTCACCACTGTCACTTCCCCTTAAATCTTAAAAGCCCAACTCCAGAAGGTTTTTTTCATCTTCATCTCATTGTTTGCATCTGCTCTGGAGTCGCTGGTTACGGACAGAGCGTATTCTCCTATTCCCCACACTCCCAGGAGATTGTCGCTGTTTTTCTCTGTACCGTCAGTTTAGCTGTTATCTACAGATCAGTGCCACGAAGTGTCCTGGCAAAGTGCACGGACTGCAGGCACCGCTGGTCGAGGGCCCATAGGATCAGCGTGTGTATTAATTGCAGCTTTTGTTACACTTTTTCCCCTAGGTCCTGTAAATTGAAGCAAGAAGTTAGTAAAATGTGGTCATCCATGCTTGCTGATTTATCGTTTCAGGAAAATAAAAACCTGACAGAGCCTTGGAAGATTGTGCCTTTTGTTTGGGACAACTCTCCAACTTCCTTGTTCACGTGTAAAAGATTTCCTGTTTTTGAAAATTGAAAGCAATGTTTGATAAGATCCTTTTAGCAAAATCAGCCACAAACTAGAAAATATATTAAGGATGGTTCTGGATTTAATATAAATCTAAATTTTCTGCGTGTATTTGCAGACTAGAAATGTGCTTTCACTGATGGTTGCTCACTTCACAGGTCTCGGTAGCTCACAAAGAAGATAAAACAGATGGGTGACATCCTGGCTATTTCATCGTATAGACACACAAACTCAAAATTCTTGTTATTTGGGGATTAAATTATGTTTATCATTAAGACAGACCGTGTCAGTTTTTCTAGTTTTTACAATTTAGTCCTTTTGTTTGGGCAAGCAAAGCCAGTAGGCTGTGAGGAAGGATAACTGAGCAGGTCATGTCATAGGCTCATGTAATTGTTCGTCTAAAGGCAAAGGTGACAGATACTGGAAAATAGAGTTTAGTCTTTTATTTAGATTTCGTGGAAAGTGACTTCAATACTGAATATCACAAGGAAAATTTCCATTAATTTTTTAAACTGCAGGTAACTGTTGTGCTTGAATGCAATTGGATGCTGGCTGTATTTGCATCTTGTACAGCGGCGTGGTGGTGATGCCCCCGGAACAGTCATGGGGATAAAACCAGACCAAGCTGCTTTCCTGTGTTTATTCAAATCTGTGAGAAGTGCAGAGACAATAAAAAGCATGTATGGATACTCATTTTAAGACTGAAAAAATATAAGTATGAAAAGAACATCCATTTGTACAAAAGTACATCCAGCAGGCTTGCTCTGTTAATTGTTAGCATAGAAAACAAACGAGATGAATTAACACCAAAATGCAACTTACATTTTTATTTAGGATTGTTCCAGACGGATGTCTAACAGTTAAACGCTTCCTCTGGCTGGATTTGAAGCTGCCATCCTACTGCCTGTTTCCAGTCCGATTACCACCGCATGGGCTTCCACTGAAGTCGTTACTCACTTTCCTGTCGGCGATGGGGCCGGACGAAGCATCACATGGTTTCAAGGAACGGCGTGTTTTTTCCCAATAGTAGTGCCATGTGTGATACCTAACAGCAGTTCTTGAAAACTCTTGGATTCTGATGGTCTCCTTAGTCTTTAGGTATAAACCATCACCTCAGTGCTGGTTCTGGCCATTCCTGTCTCTTGTCAATATAAAATTGTAAAAACAGAGCTAAGGCAGCTGAATGTCCTGCCTCATCTTACCTGACTTACTGACCCTCGCCTTCGAATTTTTCACACTTCTTCAAAATCATGACTGCAGAGCAAGCAGATGTCCTTAGGTCACGTACTGCTTTTGGTTATCAGAGTTCATGTAGCTCCATCTCCTGTAAAAAAACCCATAAATATAGCAGCAGATGCTTCATAGCCTTTGTTAAGTGTTTGTCTTGATCTCTGAAAATGCAGGACTCCTTCTACTCAGCTAAGCAATATTGTTTTAGTACTGCTGAAATTTTTTTCAGCATTAGATTTTTATTGGGTGCAAAGTACAAATGAGAGAGCTCATCCACCTCTAGTGTGGGATAGCTGTGCTTTCCGGATTTAGGAAATAGTAGATCCAAACCACTCTAGGCATTTCCACTTTGTACATTTCTCAGTTTTTTCTCAGTCCTGTGTAACAAGATAAATAATGTGCTGCTCCCTTTTCCAGAAAGTGGGAAGCATGGGGAGCTCTTGGGGGCTTTACCAAGGCAGATTTAAGATCTCTCTCTTGTTAGAGAAACAGATATATTTCCCTTTTATTCAAACCAAAGGGATTAGGGTTGGTTTATACCATCTGCCTTTTCCACAGAGTGTAACAGACTTAAATTAAGATTAAATAATAGCATGGTGTATGATTTTTGCATAGAACTATGGAATCATAAAATAATTCAGGTTGGAAGGAACTTCAAGAGTTCATCCAGTCCAGCCTTCTGCTCAAAGGGGTGTCCTCACTGAATCTGGGCATGCCATAATGCTTGCAGATACAGATGATTTTAAAAACATAAATGAAGATATTTTCTTTTCTGAAATACCTTCTTTTTGCTTTGGTTTGTCTGTATTGTATGACAGCCAGGTCCTCTTATCTAGATTTTCAGATCTTGTCTGCAAATATCTATCTTCTCCTTACTGACTCTTCTATAGCTTTTTATTTCCTCAAATTATCTTGCAACTTATATTGTCTTTACACCATTCATTGGAGAGTTTTCTGCTCAAACTGAGGTAGAAGAAAGGAACTAAACTGACAAATAAATTGGAAAGGTGGTGGATATGTGCTGGCTGTGTTTGGAGTCAAGGAAATAGTTTGAGGCAACAGGTTTAACTCAGCGTCAGAGGGGTTTGGCTGGGTATTTCAGTCGCTCTGGGTATGTGGGTAATCTTGTTTAAAATTTGCTGAAATATGATATAGGAAGCACAGTATTCATTGGAACCTTCTTTATGTTCAGCATACAATGACTGAGATGGTTTGCAGATTAAAAATTGTCCCTTCACTTAATGCAGCGTTTAGATAGAGAAAATACTTACATGTATTGTAAATGAACCTTGGCCTCCCGATGAGAAACTGCAGGAAAACTGCAGAGTGCATGTTAGTTGTGAACTGGATAACAACAAAGGAAAGCTGCTGCTTCAGAGCCAGGAACAGGATCCAACACCACCAGTGACAAATTAAGAAAGCCTTACAGACGATGTTTGTATGACGATGTTTGGAGTAACGAGACGATGCAAGGAACAGTGTGATTACAGACGTCTGGCCCCGACACTGTGAGACAGGTCCCTCCTCCGAAGCGCTCCGTTGATGTTCTGACAGTTGCCCCTGTGTACCGCTCTCGGTGTCGGTGCCGTGCAGGAGGGTACCGTGGGGGGAATGAAGAACACAGGGTTTGTGCAGGAAGGCTTGCCCGAGGCAGGGAGGAAGAGCTCAGCAGAGGGGATTGGATGAACAGACACCGATGTGATGCAGCCTCAAAGCAAATGAAAGATTAAGACAGCAAACTTGTCAGGAACCAGCAGGAGAGTGAAGAGCACCTGGAACCTCATTAGAGGAGCTGAGCTGGTAGATGGAAGGAAGTGATCATCCTGCTCTGCTCAGCACTCATCAGAGCACAGCGTCTGCTGCCCCGAGCCCCTCCGAGGGGTAACTGCAGCGATGCAGCCAGCCTCCTCCGTGGTGCAGGGCAGGAGGATGGAGACAACAGACAGAAATTTCAGTAACTATTAACTTATCCACTGTGAGGGCAGGGCAGCAGCGGGACAGGCTGACCCAGCAGCTGTAAGTTTCTGTCCCTGGAGGTTTCCGAGAACCACCTGGATAAAACCCTCGTCTGCCTGGTCTGACTGCGCACCCTCCGTGCCCTGAGCAGGGGGCCGGACTAGAGACCTCTGAATTCTCCTGTGATGTGAGCTCACTTTCAGACTCACCAGGGTAGACCTGGGTGAATTTTTAAGCTCTGATGTTCAGATGTTCATGCAGCAATTTAAATCGTGGCTCAATGCTTCATCTAGATGCTGGAGGTTTTCTTTTGTGATCTGCCAGCAAACAGAACAGACAGATGAGTTTTTGTTAGGTGATGTTTTCCTTCTGATACGGAATAAAACCCCTTTGTAGACGTTCTAATTAAAACCATTCCCATTGTATCAGCCACTTCTTCAAGGGGCAGGAAGGGATTCCACGCAGGAAGACCCCAGTGATGCACATGGACCATTAGCGCATGATCTTGTTTATGACCTTGCTCACAAGCAAGTGAATTGTAAATGCTTGCTTGCCATGTGATCTTGCCTTTTTATCTTTAGCTTTGATTATAAAATTGTTCTGTTTAAAAGACATGCGCAAGGGAATAAATCTTTGGGCCCGCCAGCCTCTTACAGTATAGGCAGTCCCAGCACTTCTTGTAACAAAGAGAATTTTAGTGGAAGGTTTTGAATAAAAAGCTGGCAGCATGTCAGAGGGCCAGTTTGACCATGAGATGTGAACAAGGATGTCACACTGGGTGTTTAAACTTCTTACCTTTCCCTCTAATTGTATTTCTTTAAATGATTGTGAATGAACATGAACAGCTAGAACATGATTGCCTTTAGTGTATATGATATTTTCAAATAGTGACTCAATTAAAGAAGTCATTAAAATTTTCTTCTAGCATAATCCAGAGTTCTGACTGCTTAACAAGTCACGAGGCAAACTAGCAGCAGTTTGAAGTAGTAAGTAGTAGTAAGAATTAAAAGTGACCTGAAGAAAGATTAGCTTTTAGCACAAAATCTGTAGGGCCAAGAAGCAGGGACTGTTGTTTAACTGTTTAACCTGTTTTGTTTAACTGTTTAGACATGTTTTGTTCAACTGGGACAAAAATGCTTGCTGTATTTTAAAGTTGCCTTCTGTTTCATGGGAGCAGCAGGCAGTCTGATACAGCAAAGCACAGGCTGAGTGTGAAGAAGGGTAGAGTTCAAACAAATAAAGAGAATATACTAAGAGTTGATTAAAGGAAGGCAAGGGATAGAACGCAGATGTGCATATCCCTTCCTAATATATTTAGCTCTTAACTGGGTTTGGTCTTGCTTCCTTTAACTGCTGGGCTTTGATGTTTCAGGGTAGAAAGCAGACGCCTACTTTCTCTCAGCTTTTGTGCTCAAGGCAGCATTGACCGTTTGTCTAACAAGTGCTCAGGCAGGTTATAAATCTGTAACATTGCACTTCACCTTTTGTATCTTGCTTAATGACCTTTTAAAAATAAATGCGGAATAGCTGAAGGAAACAGTATCAGGGATGGAAAAGCTGACACGTACGCAACCTGAGCTCTGATTTTTCAGATCGCTCCGATCTGTTAAACAAAACTTCTTTTTCTTTGCTCTGTGGTCAAAAAAAAAAAAAAAAAAAAAAAGAAAAAAGGGGGCCCAGGGGGTCAAAAAAAAAAAAAAAAAAAAAAAAGGAAAAAGGGGGACAGAGGAGTGTTTTCTCAGCTGGGTTCTCTGTCTCAGAATTCAGCTGTAATTCTGGAGAAATGCTGCACGGTTACGAGCCTGCAGAAAGAGGCTACAGTCATTCAGATGGGAAAGCAGATTCTTTGCACAAATATCTGCTCTTTTCAGAAGTCTGCGGAAAGTTGGTTTTTTAAGGGGCTCTTGTAAGAGCTATTGGAAATGGCATTGTTGATTTGCATAAAAATGAGCATTTAAGGTTGTCATCAGGCTCTTCTTCTGTTTCCCATACTACTAAATTTAATGTGCGTAGCCTTGATGTGAAAAAATATAAATGATAACTTTTATCTGAATCCATGAAAATGTGTACTATTCCAGAGGAATGTCTTACTATAAAATGTTCTCGAGCTGAGTGAAAGGAAAACTGAAGTTTCCCACCATTTCAAACCGGTACAATAATTTATTTTGGTCATGGTTATAATGGGTATTTTGGATTCATATGTACAATAGTGAAACACTGACATTATTTTCTTGTGTTTATATATTTTGCTTAAAATAAAAGATTACTCCAAAGGAAGGTATTTGAGGAAGAATACTTGCAGAGAGAGGTTAGATTTATTTTGGCTGCCTCTTCTGGCCTATCAGCTACAGAATAATCTCCGCAATTTACAGAAACCTTCGACCTGTTTACAGTTGCCTTTGCCACAATTGCTTTTAATGTAGAATTAACGTAGAACTGACGCTGATAGTCCCTTGTAAACTGCACCAATATTTTCTGGTAATTTTACTACGTAGATCCCCCAAATAATTACAATGTCAAAAATAGAGTGTGTTATGGGCAGGTCACTTGTACTATTTGTAGTTTTTCCACGTCCACAGTTGTACTCCCTGGCTCAGAGTGAATAGATCCTGAGTGAACTAGTTTTCGAGTGTCCTCACAGCCTTTATTTCTGCCAGGTTCGGTGCTATCTGTTCTCACAGTTAACTGAAAGCTTTGCGATTCTTGTGTGGTTTTCCTCAAAGCCACAGCACCCTGATAAATGTTATAAGGTCAGTCTGAGAAATCTGTTAGCTACTTTACCTTGTCATGGAACACGATGCAATGGCCAGCAGGGTAGCTCTGCTCTCTGCTTTGCAGGAGTTCATTCCATTCACGTGCTACACGGCTGTGTTAACTTCTGGGTGCTGTGCTGTACCCTGTATGGGACTTTACCTTTCTTGTTAGGGCCCCAATTTAATTTTTATTTCAGAAAATTAGTATTTTGTTCTAGTCTTTGCAGTTGCCCGCTGGAGAGACCCTTACGAGGCAGGTTATTTCCTGGCTCTGTGCTTCAGTCCATCAGCTTTGGACCTTTGCCCTTTGCGTAGATGGTCCTGCCGGGGTTACAGACTGACACCACAAATCACTTTGAGCTAATTTAATCTAGGGTACCTGTATATTACAATATCTTCCCTATAGCTTGTGTCCTTCTACATGTTAGAAACGTACCTGCCATTTCCTTCTATTTCACATGTTACTACTTCTGCTGATGCATATATATGTGTGTGTATGCCTATAGATGGGTGCATACAGATGTCTGGAGTCTTACAATTCCTTCTGTCCATTTAATCTTAGTTCCCATAATTCCTCCAGTCTCTCGGGAAGGGCAAAATTCTGAGAGTCAAGGGTTGTATTACATTGATAGTTTGGTCACATGAAAGACTGGTAAAACTGTATTTTGCTGTATGCCATTGGTTTTGGATTTTTTTTTTTAAAAAAAAGGGAAAAAAGGAGAGAGGGGTGGGAGAAGAGGAAACTCCTGTCCTGCCAGTATTAAAAATAATGTTCCTGATGGTAGAGCACTCTTAGAAGTCATCAGTGACAATCAAATTCCTCTTAATAAGAACAAATGATGCTGTTGATCGAGAACGTGCTGCTTACAAAAAATTACTAAATACAAATTCTAACCCAGGAGTGTTAAGAGCATTGATATAAGAGCACTGCCTTTTTTAAAATTCCCTTTCAGGTAAGACTGAAGACTGAACAAACATACAGAACCCCAGGATCAGGTGCAGGAAAGCAGATTGCTGCTGGCCAAGCTTTGGCAGGGCGTGCAGTGCAGAAAGCGTGGTACGGTGTTGTACTGAAAATGATCTATTTGCCACGGAGTATCCTGGGATAATTGAATGCTCTATAATGAGGGCGCAGGATGCGTTAATCATTCCGTTTCAGCTTTCTTGACAGGAACTTGGCAATAAATTATAGCAAAGCAGGCACTGATAACTGGAGTTTTTATTACTGCTGCCTGTGCGACCGGCAGATTTTATTATTGTACTGTGCTTCCTGGTTGTCTAAATGGAGAAGCAAGTTACGCTATTGCTTCTATAGGCTCTGCTGGGGGCAACTATTGCAAAATAACTTTTGTAAACTTTTACTTTCTCACGTGTTGGGGTTTTTTTTACCCTTATCTAGGTCTTTTTTAAGCCTCTATTTAGTCTGTTTATCTAGAAAGTTGAAAACTCTAGGCAGCTCTGCCTTCTGGAGAAGTTAAGACTTATTTAGCCATATATGTCTTAGTCAGAAGGGGGGGAGGGAGGGAAATGAGCTATTAGAAGAGTTAATTCCATCTTTTATGTAGATATTTGTATATATATACATATACCTGTGTACTGCATGTGCTCTTTTTCTTTTGTAAATGGATTTTACCTGTCGGAGGTGCTTCTGTGCATGCTTCTGTTCCACAGCCCTTTCATAAACTTCCCATGTGCCTTGCCTCATGTTAGCAGCACAAGCCGCTCGGTTTCACCAAACCAACGTCTCTTTCTTGAGGCTGAATCGGTTCCTGAGGTCATTCAGGACTTGATGAGAAATGGCCAGGCATGATTTGTCTTAATGACCTTTATATAAGGTATTTGTAAATCATGAGCTGTGGGTTATGTGGTGTCCTACCAACTCTGTCACAGTCTCAAAACATTCCTATGGTCGCAGTAGAAATTGCACTGACTTCTAGAATTTATTTCCATGTAATCAGAATGTTTGTGTTTTATGAGCTTTAATACCAGTTTATTTTAATCAATCTTCTTCCGTAACATATGCATTCATATCTGTGGGATCGTAAACCCAAATTTCCCGTTTATGCTCTGGCACTGCAATAGTAACAATCAGGACAATAGAAATCTATTTCAGGGGTTTTTGTGAGTGACACTCGAGTCCTTTTTGCAGAGCCTGATGAGACACCGTGTTCTCTGTCAGTCGAGCTGTTGAAAAACTACTGAAATAAATGGAGCTTTGGCAGCTTTTCCACTTACAGCCTGCTGTGTAGACTTTGAGTTCCCTGTACACAGGGTACGCTGCTTGGACTGGACCTGTCCCAACAGTCAAATGTTTTAGCTATATCAGTGATTTGGAGCAGTTAAATTCTCTGAGGAAATGGAAATTAAAGGTGAATCCTCCCTTTTGCTTATACGTGTTCGGGATAAGTGCTGCACAGAAAGCCAAGTCGCCGTTGGCTGCCGGGCATTCAGCTGAAGGGCGCGGAGGAAGACTTCAGCACCTCGGTGGTTGACTTTGTGTCTTTATCCTCCTGCTTTAAGCAGCAGCTTTCCTTTACCTTAGGAAGTTTACTGTTTTTCTCCCAGGATTATTCATAGGTTCAGAAACTGCTGGGTCCCAGGACATAAAGCATGATGTTTTACTGCATGTAAGAAAGCATTTTGTGTAATGCTGAG
Organism: Pterocles gutturalis; assembly: GCF_000699245.1. NCBI lineage: Eukaryota > Metazoa > Chordata > Aves > Pterocliformes > Pteroclidae > Pterocles > Pterocles gutturalis. Next base: position 29,219 of record NW_010126637.1, read on the forward strand.
AGTATAACAAAATGAAATGATTCTAGGTTTTCAAAGGTACAGTGTTCTTGATAGAAAATGACTATGATTTATTTAGGGATTAACCTCAACATTGGCACAATCAGCAAAATGTAAAACTTCTGCCTTCCTTTCTCATAAATTCTTCATAACCACGTGTATCTGGAAGCTAATCAATCAAGATATTTTTCCTTTGTGCTGGGAACAACGGGTAGTTCTTAGTAACGTGGGAAGTGAATGGGTGTTGACCTTATGAAGGTAATTTCAGCAGGTGGAGATTAATATATTTTTGCAAGGTTCTCTTCACATGATGAAAGGGGATGGAAAAACTTAGCTAGGAGGAGGCAGATTATAAGGAAACAAAACCCATACTTATTAAAGTAGTGTCAGCTGTGTGGATTTTTTTTTTTTTTGTCAGAACTGTATTTGAGTACTAGATGTCAAAATAATTTCAGAAGATATTAATACGTAAAAGATAATAAAATAACCCAAATTTATTACAGTCTTATTCCTTTTATAATATAACATATAGTGCAAATTGCATTCAACTGCGAGAAGGGAAATAATGTCCCAAAGGCATTTCAATTAATTGTAGTTAACTACACTCATGATTTTACTTATGTGACTAATTATAATCAGGTTTTATGGGTGTTTATGGATTTATTTCTGATACTAAAAGCCCCAAACAGCAGGCTGTTTTTAGGAAATATATTTAAACTTCATAATGAAAACTGCATGTTCCTGTTCTTGGCAGAGGACAAACTGCCCCGGTTTACCCAGCCTGGCTGAGGAGCTGGCTGGGGCGCGGGACGCCTCGGACCAGCATCCCGAATGGCTCCTTCCCTATGGGTGCATTGCCTCGTGTTGAAGCAGACGCTTTGGTAAGGCTCAGTAAGCAGCAAGCGGGAGATGCATTGTATGAGAGGGGTGGGTTTTAGATGCTGCTTGTGGAAGGATCCCCCAGGACTGTGGTCGGCTGTTTTGTCCCTGGTGTCTATGGGAGGCTCCCAGTCTCTGTTTCCTCGTGTGTTTCTTCAGTGCATCTCAGCTGGAGTTTTATTGGCTTTTCCACAGATACACATTCATTTGCTAGTAAATCCTCCATTTCCTTTTTTTATGTCTTTATTTTACATATGATTTTCTCCTATATGAAACATTTTCCACAGCCGCCTCTGACTGCACAGGGCTACCAGGACATTTTTTCTCTGTCTTTGCATCTTCTCTAAATCTCACATCAGTTGTAGTGCTTATTGGAAGAAAATCACCACGTTCACTTTTATACGCTGTTGAAGAGAGCTGCGTATCTCAGAGCATAATTGTTTCTGTGATGGGATGTGCAAGGTGGGCAACGGACCTCCTGGTCTCTGGCTCAGAGGCAGCTGAGGTTACACCTGGTACTAATACATTTATTAAACTTCAAAACCAGCCTGGGAAGCTCAGTAGGCTTCTCTGTATCCTTTTTTTGACTACAGGTAGATGGAGGATATTTTACATGGATTTCCTGTATGACATCTGCTTAACAGGAACGTTGCTGGCTGTGCCACAAATGCCGTTTTCTCTGTGAAATCTGCTTCTGGATGGGCAGGGGAGGGAAGGAAAAAGCAAAAAGCTTTATCCTTTTTCTCCAAGCAGTCTGTACAGAAAAAAAATTGCATTTTGAGCTCATGTTTGTCAGCAGGAGGAGCTGACCATACAATGAAGCTGGCAAGCTTGTTGAAATTCTTTTGGATAATGTAAATATTTTTGTGAGTAATAGCTAGGTTTCCTTGTCTCTTTCTGCTTCCTGAGAAAATGTTTTGCTGAAAACATATTGTATTAGGAATTTTTTTTGTGCCTGCCCCTCCTGTTGTCTCCCCCAGCTCCCCCGCCGACTGTCAGATTATTGTGATAGGAGGGAAGCTGGGCCTGTGTTCATATGGCAGATCTGCTCCTTCACCTCTCAGACCTCTGAAGGCTTGCATTCAGATCAAGGTCTGATCCAAAACTGGAAAAGGATTGCTTTTTAGATGTGTTATACAGAACCATGTAATCTCAGCTTGGTATACTTTTAGAAACGGGGACGACCTACTGACGTCTGGTGAGTCTCCAGTGCTGTTCAACCTTACGGTGAATGGACCCTTCCAGGAAAGCTATTGCAGGTGAGCCCTAAACCGAAATGCAAGCTGCTTCCAAAGGACACAGTTCTCATAAGCAAAGCTCCATCTGAACTTTGATAATCTTCCAGGATGTTTTGGTCTTGAACACAGTCAGTTCATACATCTGTTTTCCTGCAATCCAAATGCTAGTCTAGCTCTGACTTGGTTCAGACTGACAAAGCCTCTGCTTGTCTTTTTTGTTTTATGCCTGAAACATACCTCTCCAGTGAATTTTCGTTTTCAGTGTTGTTTCATTTTCCATTGTGCTCCAGTTTTCAGTCACAGAAGCTAAGCGATCTTCAACTCTGGCTCCAACACATGTGAAATGTGTTAGCAAAGTTCTGTGTTCGCTCTTCTGGACGTGGGAAAATACTGTTCTTCCTGGGTCTTTCTAAATATCTCTGTTCCTTCCCCCTCCCTTTCCTGTATTATCACAGCTTGGCTATTAGGAGTTACAGTCGTTTCCTAGCATCTTTACAATATACGAAGTTTCATGCCTAGACAAAATTCTTGAAAATCAGTGCCTGAAGCTACCTGTGGAACAGCAAATTACTTTTCCGTAACTATCTTCACAAAAGAAAACCAAATGTCCCACTTCAAGCCTTCCTATCTTTTACTGTTTTTCAAATTGAATAGCTTTTACTGTAGATATGTATTTTTTCACTGCATTAATGCTAGTCCTGTGATCACCACATCCTGCACCAGAACAGAACGTGTCTGCCTGGCTGCAAAGAGGTGCCTCTGACAAAGAACAAATTGAACTAGATCATTGACACAGACGCAGATTGTAGCATTTCCCTTTTCCTCACTGGCATGAAATTCAGATTCACTCGGTAAAAACGGTCATACTTGTCTGCTCAGATTTTATTCATGCTGAGGTTTGTGCAGAAGAGTACTTACAGAGGGCTAACCATCTTTTCAGTAGATTTGTTTCTTCCTCTTAGTTGTGTTTTAATACATTTCATTGCAAATAAGATCTTCCCACATGGTAACTAGTTGCTGTACATGCTCCTCTCTATCCACATAGTAAACTGAGGCACAACCTGGTGAAAAGTTGCCCCCGTGAATCACTAGCAATAAATGACAGTAGACCCAGGTACTCCATAGTTTCTTACAGTCACCCTTAAGAGAGCTGCCTATGAAATGAGAATCACTTCATGAATTAGTAAATAATCCGAATGGAGAGGGATGCTGGGCTCTAGCACATATTCCCAGCAGATGCAGGGGGCTTGTTTAGTGCACCAGACATTGTTCTCAGTGGAGTCATCCTGAGGAGTGTTCACATCTCTGGTCTTTAAAACAGGAGCTCCCAGTCCCATGGGACTTCTATATGTGATTGTGCTGTTTACCATCTTGCTTGTAAATCTTGAAAGAGCAACAAAACATGAGTCTTTCAGAATACTTCTGTTTACTACATCTTGTAAAACAGCCTGAAAACAAAGCACCTTTCCTCTTGATGCATTCCCTACTTGGGGGATGTTGGGGATTGTAATGGACATAGCTAGCACAGAGATGCTCAACAGATGGATAAGTAGGCAATGGTTTGTCCTGGTTAACTAACTAGCCAAGTGTGTGTACAGAGGTGAAGTTGTACTGGGTAAATGCATGGTACCCTTTCCTTCGCTGTCCTCTATTTGATGGGCTGGGTGTGTGCACCAGATCTGTTGGGCAAGGTGCTGTACTCGAAGCAATTTTGCTATGTGCAGATAACGCCCCAATGACCCATGTGAAGTTAAATCCCCTGTTGACATCAGAAACGTCCCAATGTACTGCAAATCCCTCCCTTCCCTGTCCCCCCCCCAGAAATGCAAACCCAACCCTAAATGTCTGAATGAATGTTGTGTGAATTCACCTTCAGCAAGGACAAAACAAATAAAAACTCAAGACAATGAGAATATGGGTCTCTCTTCAACTTTAATTCATGTTTGCTTCTCAAAGGTTTTTCACTTAGCTAAAAATACAGTTAAAGTCTTAATCGTTCCTCTAAACTTAAAAAGGTGAATTTGCTTTCCCATGTGGGCTTTTTAAGCTTATATTATTGATTGTTAAATATGAAAATATTTTTTCACCCTGCTTTTTTCTTCTTTGGTGAGCTGTGGTTAGTCTCACTGCCGTGATTTTCCTGAAAGTGGCCATATGGCTGTAGCATAAAGTCCTCTCTGCAAACATTGCCCTAAAGGAAAAAATACAAGTCTGCTAATATGAATCCTATTCTGATGTGGCCAACATCTAAAATTCTAAAAGAAGCTGTAACATGTTGTACAGCAATAGCCAAAGAAAACAGTTGTGTCTGTCTTCAGAGAACTGTAATAATATAAGGAAATCCCATTTCCCAATATATTGAGTTTTTCTGTGAGTAATTGGGTAAGATCTGAAGAAATGAGTTCAAATCACAGTCTTCTTGGAAAAAACTATTAATCTTAACCATATGTGAATATTTTACAGATATGTTATTATACAAAAAAACCCATAGAAATGTTCACACAGAAATGTTTGAACTGAAATTTAAAACCTTTTAAGATGTGATACTGGAAAGAGCCATTTCTTGACCTGTTCCATTTTATTACGTAAAGAAGTCTCATACTTCAAATGCAGCCCTCCGAAGTGAGGGAGTGTCCACAGATGCAACCGGTATACGTGCTTGAGCTTCCCTTTTTCTTTCTAGAACATCATACTGGCCATCCCAGAGCAGGATGCTGGATTAGGCTGAATAAATAGGCTTAATAGAGAAATTTTAAATCCAGAATCAGATTAGGTTAAAAGAATCCAGTATCCTTACCTAAAAATTAACTTTAGATATTCTGAAGGAAGAAGGGGGAAAAATTGTGTTAGCACAGATGAAATTTGTCACGTATCCTTCACTAGATAGGATGACCCAGGTATTTCTCAACTGTGTGAGCATTTTTTTCTTTGCTCTGTGTTGTACCTTCATGTAGGACAATGGAGGGAAGGTAAGAATTACTCCCCACATTACTGTCCTCCTGATTTGCAGTGTTGAATGTAAACATACTCCAAACAAAACCCTTCATAGGCACTTAGGAACAGATTCCTCTTGAAGGTCCTCTGTATAGCTACCAAAGTGTCCTTCCCAAGTTGTGTTAAAACTACAGGCTTGCAGATAATCCATCCTAATTTTTTGTAAGCATTTTTTAGAATTTGAATCTTCATAGCTTTATCTCACAGTTCCTTCAAATTCTTGTGATTTAGTGCAATGGGTTTCATTTTATGTAAGAGCAGCAACAGAAGTCCTTGATTAGCGTCTGGAGGAGGAAAAAGTTAAATTCTGTATTCAGATATGATTCATGAGTTGGTGGTTAAAGAGAATACTTTATACAAAAAAACAGCAACAGCAATAACAACAACAAAAAAAAACTCCGTAAAGCCCAGAACCTTGAAGGAGGCAAGAAGTGTTCATTGGAAAAGAGAACTCAGGATGTACGTAAGGATCAGGACCAACATTAAAACCTTAGTGGTAGGCAGGGCAGTGCTGGCACTGGACCAGTACACCTTTCGTTCTTTGAGAGGCTGAACAGGCCGGAAATTTTCAGTCATGTACGTTGAATTCTTCCCACCAAAGCGGACTGCTGAAAATTGAGAAATCTGCAGGCATTAAAAAAAAAAAAAAAAAAAAAAAAAGAAGAAGAGAGAGATTGTTAAATCCTTTTTCCATGGAACACTGGGAATTGGGATATTATAAATCTGCAGTGCCTTACTTTGTGGCATTGCAGGAAACAATGTGCTGGAGGCTACTGCCAGAGGTTACCAACAGGTGACTTCTTTAATCTTGGAAATCATGGGGACTTCCTTTCTGTGCGAGCCAAATGCTTTGCCCAGCTCAAGGACCTGGTTACGCCAGTCCTCTTGACGCACACCGTCCTGTCCTTGTGCATCACGTCACAGTGACACAAAGTAAGGGGACTAGGATTTCTTTCTTTGCTTCCAATTTCTAACTGCTTGCGGCACGACGCTGGCCCAGAGCAAGCAGAGGCTCCCTCTCTGTACGGGGCTGTGCCGACTCGTGCAGCTGAGCATTGCCCTGTGCCTGAAGTGACCATCAGCACGCTGCAGTAAGGCTCGAAAATACAGGGGCTGGCTCTGGGCCAGGCTGTGCTGGCTAGTGGCATTGCTGAGAGTCCACTCCAGGACATCTGAATTTTTTAACCATGTACTCCATCAACTGAACAATCTGTGTTTTAGAGGCAGTCATGATTCAGTTCCTCTCTATAGGACAAAAATGGGTTGCTTAAAGCTGGTGCAGATAGGCTCAAAGTTTGGATTTTGAAGCATTCTGTTCTGGTATTGTAATTCTTATGACAATAGGAGAAAAGCAGTGAGATTTGGGGGTGAGCAAATGACTACAGTGGAAACGCTGCTGACGAAGAGCTGATCTAGGTGTTGACCTGTGGGGTTTTTTGGCTTTCTTTTAATATCGTAATTTCCCCTTCCTCCCCCTTTCCTGCCATTTTTAAGAGATGATTTAATAGGGTCAAAAACTGGCACTAGGGACTATGTTTAGGCTGATGTCAAGCGAGTGTGTGTGTCGTAGGAACGAAGCAGTGGAGCAGTTAACATGTCTGTATCGAATCGTGTGATTTGGCCGTGCAGGTGGCTGAAGGGGCAAATAACCATAAGTGGACTTTCCAGGTTATGCCTCTACAACTCACCTGAGAAAGGCTGAGTTCAATTGGCTTCTCAAATACTGTCCAGATGACACCTTCATAGCAGTCGGGAGTGGTGAGGGAGCCCTCATACCGATAGTACCTTCCAAGGTCTTCCTCAGGTGGGAGAAGAGAACTCAGCGGCAAAGGCTCCATCTGTGCTGTTTGCCCTGGACAAACCACATGGAAATTATGGCTTGTGACAAGCGTGGCTGCAGGCATTGCTCACATTTGTGTTCAAATGCGGCTGCTGCTCGTGACTGTGTAAAGCCTCATCCCCATGTGCGCTTCCCACGGTGCAAAGCCTCATCCCCACGCACACTGCTTGGGAAATCCCTGGCTGCCGGCTGCGGGGTCCCGCAGAGCACAGGGTACACACACCTCTCGTGTTAACAGTCTGGGTGTTTTTCTCCTCACTTTGCTTCCTCCTGCAGAAACAGGAATACTTACTCATTCTGGTGTAAGAGTTCACTGCAAATGTGGAGAACTAGATGTTCTCCCACCTGGGATGCTCTGACTGCTTGAGAAACAAACCTTTATCTTTTGGCTTTGACTTTCAAGTAATAACCTACTACAACTAGAACAGGATGGACCATGAACTACCTGGGAGCATATGTGCTCGAAATAAATATATCTTTGCGTTTTGACGAACACAAGTGTCTTACCTTTTGTTTCGATATTCTCTAATTCATTTATTAGAGGTGCATAGCTTTTATTTTCTTCTTCAACCTGAAATTGAAACATTTTGATTCCAAATCATGCATTTCTCAACAATTGGTTGCTTTAAATTAATTGTGAATAAAACAGAAAAGAACCACAAGACTAAAAGATAACAACAAGCAGAATATAGAAAAGGGTAAAGGACCAAAGCGCTGGCACTGAATGCTTAGCTCTTAGTCTGCTGCGACATCAGTGCAGTCAACCACTCAGCCAAATTGATTGTAGATTACAGATGGGCAATTAAAAATTTGGCTACCTACCTTTATAAAGAATGCTAACACAGCCACACCATCTGCATTTTTCTTTGCTTCTGTTATATCTGAAACATCTTCTCTTATGTGGACAACGTGAAGCTGTAACACAACAGTCAAGGCCAGTTATTTGCTCGTTTTCTTCCACGGTTGGTTGTTGTAAGTGCAGCCTGGCTGCTTCTCTGCACCCGGGCTGTGCTGGGGCCAGAGCTGCTGCCGAACCCTTGGCCTGAAGCACTGTGCAATGAGTGGGCTCGAACCTGAAACTTAACTCATCAGCAGTAATATCAGTTCACACATCTCCCCAGAAAGTGAAGAGCTCTGTGGACTGCTGCAACCCTCAACTTTCAGCCTGTGCGCTGGAACAGGCAGATTTTTATGTCATGGTTTGAAAGGGGGGTGGTTTCCTTCCACCGATCCGTCTGTATCAGCACTGGCAGCTTGTCTCGCCTTGAGGGGAGGTTTGGGGTTTTTTGTTGTTGTATAGGTTGATTCATGGTTGCAGTCCCAGAAGTGAATCTATAATCTGAAGAAGCAGTGTGAGAGTGTAACCAGACTGTATAGACTTTTAAATATTTCTCCTCCCAAAGGCTACATAATTCCAGAGCCGTTGTCTCTCCTGGGCCTTTGCTGTGCAAAACTAGTGGGTTTTCCTGAGTGTTCTGCTTAGCAAGCAACATATCCCTGGTTCTTCATTGCCCCTGTTGGGTTTTCCTAGAAGAACTAGCCAATAGGTTTTGTGCAACAGTGTCTCAAAAAGCCAGAGTTCTTGAATCAAAGCCATAATCCACAGTCTCACCTACCTCCATGGCTTGTTTTTCTCCATCTATGCTGTGCTCTGACCCCACAAGGTATTGCTGCACGCCTTTGGTTCCCCAGTGGAAATGAAATTCTATCGCCTTGTATTTTCTTCCCAGACCTCCGCCTCCGATTTTAGGGGATGTGCTTAATGTTACTTTAACTGGGGAAAACAAATAAGTAGGTTTTTTTAAAAAAAAAGATACATTAATAATATTTGATTGAATACAATCAATTTGGTGGTACTTGTTTCCTTTTGTAAAATGGAGGAAAAGGGCAGAGTACTGCTTTAGATTGTTCTGAGGAAAGGGTGTGATAGGTGTTTATGGCATCCATTGATAAATCTTTTGGAGTTTTATCAGTTAATTACATTTTGAAGAAAACAGGGTAATAGACTGTTTTCCTTGATTGCACTGAGGGGATTTGAAGGGATTTGTTCGCTGCCATTTTAACCCCAGGAGTCAGAGCTACTTATGCTTTTCAGAAGACCCTATATTCCTTAATTTTTTGTCTAGAAGAGGTCCCTCTAGCCAAGTATTCTTAAAAGAAAACTTGATCACAGTTAATTTGTTTTTTAAGCATAATTTTTATCTCCTATTGTCTGCTCTGTAACATTTATTTCAGGCAGGATTTAAAGACACTATGATTAAGTTCAAGCTGTATATCTGTTCTGCTTTAATTCAGACAAGTGTTGCTGCGTAAGCCTAAACCTCTAAGTCATTATATCTATATTATGTGACGTTTGATCTCTTGCTAAGAGCAAACCAAAATGTTCTTAGAAGATATTTTTTTCTAGCTATAAATCACTATCACTTCCTGTACTTGAGACATCTGGGATATATGTTTTAGATTTAGTTATTAAGACCTCTGCATTAAGCATGGTACTTTTCTTTCCATGGAAGGATTTTGACCTGCATTGAAGCCCCAGAGATTTCATTTCTGTTCTGAATTCCAAATGAGTTAGAAGCTTGTGCGAGTCATTTAGTGACTTTGCTTTTTTATCTGTAAATGGAGGAGTAACATATCTTTGTTGTTTTTTTTTTTTTTAATTTAGATTGTAGAACCTTTGAAACACTGACCTTTGCTATCTGCTCATCATTGAACATAATGATAGGCTAATCTCATGTAGAACTTCTAGTTGCAGCTGTAATCTAAGCAATAGCAGTTCCACTATTGTAGGACAGGAATTGGTTGTCCTCAGAAGGAAGAAATTTTAAAAGCCCAGATGAAAAACCTAATCCTTTTGCAGGTCTGGGAAAGATTAAAATTCTGACCAATCATTATGAATATTAATTTTTATGTAAAAGATGTTTCTATGCACAGTGACTGTAATATGGAGATTCTAGAATATTGCTCTGTAATGAGAAAGTCTTTAACCCGTATACCAGTGGAAAGTCAAAATATCTTATAGTCTGTCAAAGTACTGATATTTTTAAACTGGAATCTCTGGCTGTGAAAATTGACCCGGCTGTCTTCCTTCCTACCCTTCCATTTTAAGTTAGGAAAATATTTGCCACTTGCACCTTTCCATTTTAGGGATCTAGCAGTTAAAACAATCCATCTAAGATTTTAAGAACATCTATAGATTATTTTTTTTTAAAAAAAAGGACAACAGATTTGTTATTCAAGTTAAAGTAATATAGACGAATATCGTTGAAGCATCATCATTAGCATTGCTTTTAGTGAAGAAAAGTGGCGGAAGTGAAAGGGTGCTAAATTGCTGTTCACTGATTCACTGTTTACTGAATTAGTAAGTAGCTGATCAGCAAGCTCATGTTAGATTACTTCCACGTGCAGAGGAAACAGGTTGAGATTTCAGATCATTATTCAAAGAACTAGTACGACACAAACACTGCGAGCTACTGGTTGAATGACTTTCCCAGATAATGTTCTTCTTCAGCAGAATTCTTCTTTGTGCAGAAGCAAGGGTCAGAAAGGGCAAGCCCAGCAATGGAGGGTATCAGAGTATTCAAAAATATACCTCTGCCAAAACTGTTGTCCTAAACCCCTATACCCACCTGCCTCCTCGTCCTAGAGGTTGTTTGATTTAGAGATCTCAAGTTCTGTTTCTGCACATGCATAGACCCAATTTCTGCTGAGATGCTCAAGGACCGTGTCCAGAATCCAAGACCTAAATAATTCCCACAAAGTTCCAAGAAAACCTTGGGTCAGGGGTTCCGAAAGTTTCACTTCTGAACTATAGGGGTGCTATCTTATTTTTGCGTCCTTGCTTTTAAGTAGCAGTAGTGATATCTAACACCTTGCACAGGACATGGAAGAAGTGAATGGATGGTTCCAAGTGAAGGCACAAATAAATCCCATAATAACATTTGGCAGTACTTGCCTGTATGTCCATTATTTTCTATGTTCCATTTTGAAGACCCCTTCACATCATATCCTTCAAAATTCAGTGGCTTAAGGCTCTGGTCATAAATGACATTTTTGGTGAGAATATTGACAGGTGACTGTTTGTTGCCGCTGCAGGTGACATCTATTTGATACCATTCGTGAGGACCTGTTTAAGGATGAAGAAAAGAATTTCTTTCTGTAGACTACAAATCCTTGACAAAGGCAAACCACCCAACAATCAATATATTATCACTTGGGAAACTGGAGACATCTTTGAAGGAAAGGTCTTTGAATTTTGGAATTTAATAGAGGAACTTTCTTAGCATATGGCTTTTTGTACTTTAAAAAATATGTTAATGTACTTCAAAAATGTTCTGTTAAGCTTAACAGGAAAATATACACATGCAAATGGCTGTAAAATAAAAAGTGAACTACCACTGAGGTTGGCTGAGCTACAGAAACATATGTGAATTTTTGCTTTATTTCTATCAAGAGGCCCTTTGCAAAACCAAGGAATCCAAACACTAATGTGGTGATTGGAAAAATAAATTCTTTAGCAGTACCTTCGCAGTGTGGATCTTCACACTTCTGTGACTGATAGCACCACTGGGCTCCAACTGAAGAAGAAAAAAAAAAAGTTATTGAAAATCAGATGAATGCAAAGCTGTACAAACTGTCCCCCAAGACAGCACATGGGAAATGGAGTTGCCGGCTGTGATCCTCAGAGAGTGATGGCTGGCCACACAGTTTTGACAACTTTGTCTGCCCTATTTTATTAGAGTAAGATGTTTCATTTCTTAAAAATATAAGCAGCGGCTAGTAAGAGGTGAGTGCTTTGCCTGTTAAGTGTGGAGCATGCCATCCAGTGACTCTAGCTGGGTTCTAATACCAAATAATTCAGAAGAGAGCATAAAAATCCTGCAGTGGGCAGCTCTGTCTCTCTCCAGATCTCCTCCTGGTCTTGAATGAATCAGATTACACCTGTTAATATTCCTTCCAAAAACTGCTAGCATGGAGTATTTGAACTCTGAATGGGTTGCAGTTCTAAACAAGTTGGTCTTGAAACTTTGGCTTCTGCAACCTCTTGAAGCAAAAGTTCCACATCTGAATATATGTAGTGTTAAAATAAACTTTTTATCAGTTCTGTGCTTGCCATCCTTTCACATACTTGGGAATTCACTTATGCAAGATGACTTCTCTCACTCTGTTCCAGGAACTATTTTAAAGATGACTTGGTGCAATAAGGAATTTTAAGAAATTAAGATCTCACTACCCAAGAAATGAAGAATCTTCATTCTAACTCAGCTGTGATCCCACACAGATGGTTGGAAAATTTTTCAGTAGAACATCCTAATCTTGCTTTTTCATTGTCAGAAGAAATGTGAAATTCAGAGGAAGAGACCTGATTTAACTTACATATGTGTTGATCTACTCAGGCAAGTAAGGACTATTTTGTTTACTGCAGCATGCTTCAATGGTTGTAAGAGTAATGAAGCTTAAATGGACTTTAACAGGAATAGTTCTCTTTGGCTCTTGAACTTTGATCAATAATTATTCAAAACCTCTTATAATCGTGATTGATACTATAGCTTCTGTTTGCCTATGATTAGTAAATTATAGACATTTTAATAAATGGCTAATCAAATTTTAGGGATTGTTATGGAGGAGTCCTGTCATTAGATTGCTAATTGCCATAATTTGTGCCCTTTTATAACACATCTGCTGGAAGGCTTGTAACTGCTTTTAACATGTTTTTATCTTCATATCAGTAATATAGCAATAGCATCCATCTATTAAGTATTTAGAAGAAGTTATAAATAGAACCTTGATATAAAATGTGGCTAGCTATAAAGACAGATGGAGACTTGGATGAGCTTGTGGCAACTAACATAATCTTGAAAAAATGGTACTGTTTTAGTTCATCTCTCACAAAAATTAAATTTATGCTGAAAACTATAAATAATGTTGGCTTACTTTCTAGTTTAGTAAGTTTAGTAATATTGAGAAGAAGAGTAAACAACATTGCTACGTTCATACTGTAAGAACTGTAGTGATTTCTACAGTGTTGTTCTCTTAATATTTTGTTATTATAAAAAAAATGGTTTGAACAAGTCTTTATTTTTTGACACACTTTTAAACATACACAAAGCTTAGCTTCAGGACCTGCCATTTCTAAAATGTCTTGTTGCCTTTTTTCAGGCCTGTGTACACAAGACAGCAGCCCGACCTCCAGCAGCGCCAAGCAATTCCCCAGCTCCGCTGGAAAACAGCAGAACCAGAAGTTCCAAGCACAGAATGTCACCAAGTGCCTTAATGGATATTTTAATCAAAATATCAATACCAAATACCAGTAAGCCAATCTTTACAATGTGTGGTTATGTTTCATATGTGTGAATGTTTGCATGGATGAATGATTGCAGACGTATTTTTGGCAACTGCTCTAGCCCTGTGGTCAGTCTATGCTTTAACAGCCACTGTGCCAGCACCCTGTGATTGGGAGTGGTCTGTCTTTGGAAGTTATGTGTGCATGAACTTTCAGGAGAAAGAAGTGGTTTAAACAAATGTTTAAAGGTGGTAACATCTGTGTGGCACGAGAGGATAGTTACCTGCAAAGATTTTGTCTCAAATTCTTTGGGATGTGAGTTAAACCAGAGAAAGGTCATCAGGTGAGAAATCAAGGTCGGTGGAGGTATTCTGGTCTGTTTACTGTAAATTCTTGGGACAAGGTCTCCTGTTCTGCGTTTGTATAGTGCCTCGCACAATGGGAGCGTGATCATGACTTAGACGTCAAAGCATTACTGTAATGCAAATCGAATTTTACAGTCAATATGATTCACAATTAGGAGTAAGTGCAGCAGGTTCATTGGGTGCAAGGCTGTGAAGCTTTTTAGATTGTGACCATAGCACCACAAACATCAGGGACAACCGCAGAAAGCACTGTGGGAAGGTAAATATAATCAAATTATAGTGTCGGTGGTCCTGATACGCTGTCTCTGTACCAGAGGAGTGAAATGGAAGTGAGTTATGGAGCATTTCATTGCTGAGTCTGAGTCCAACCCTTCTCAAACAAACCAGCCACTGACTTTTTACCAGCTGATAGGTATTTGGCACGTTCTCTCAACTGAGCCTGGCAGTGCCAGTCACATCTTAGTAGATCAATACATGAGCACACTAAAAATCTTTCCACCTACAAATCAAGATGCTGGGGAGAAAAAGTTTAAAAAAATTTAAAAAATTCAGCCCTTGGGTGCCTATTGCTGCCTTATATCCAACACTCGTGAGTATTCTTCCCTTCTTGTTTTGAATGAAGTGTACACCAGATAATTAGTGTTGAATTTTTGCAAACTTTCTGCAAAATTCCTAATGCCTACAGACTAACAAAGAATTAGTGTTTTTCTAATAAGTACTTATCACAGTTGTGGTTTAGAAAGTTGGATGGTATCAGTGACGTAGAACAGATTCAGCAATTCATAAGAAAAAGGTCCTTGGAGCTGTCAAACCTTAAATAAACAATGAGCAACTTAAACATTGCAGAATGCCTGAGCAAACTATGAATTAAGGTTTATTGTTAATTAGGTTTGGGTTTTGGGTTTGGTATTTTGTTTGGTTTTTTGGTTGGTGATAATGTAACATTAGGGAACAGGATTTTTTGCGTAGATATTGCTCAGGAGAAACCAAACTGCCACACCCTGGGTCACTTACAAGGAAAATTTGCATTTGGGTTTTATTTGAGTAAGGTGTGATTCCTTCCTACGTACAGAGACCTTATATTGACAATGGTCCTTTTTTCCTTTTGGGCTTTATGGCTTTATTTCTGAAGGAAGAAGGAAAGATACTTGTCACATCCAGTCAGTTGTCTGTGGTCTTAGGGGTGATTATGCCCTAAGGTATCTTGTCTAGTCTAGTTCTAATTGTCGGAGTGGCTCCTGCGACTTCCCTTAGGAGACTTTTCCACAGTCTATTAGCCTTCAGTGTCAGGAAATGTTTCCTGTTTAATAGCTTACATTTTCCACTTGCTTATCTGCATCCCATCACTCCTAGAAATATCACTGAACCACCCTAAACCATTCTTTTCCCTCCCTGGTGTTTACAGCATTCAAATAGTTCTGTCATAATCTGTAATTCCTGTTCTCGCTTCATCCATCCTCTGTCCCATCTCTTGACAACGTGCCCTTCACCTTTCCACCATTTCCACATCAGAGTCTCTTGTCTCTCTTTCTCTGAAGCCCCTTTGTTTCAAGGACTCGGTACAGATCCGATCCCATCCTGCAGTCCTCTCACCTGACTGTTCTTTCCATCAAACCTCAGCTCCCCCATTCTCTTTCCTGCTGTTTATTTTATTGCCCAGAAAAATGCAGCAGAATGTGGGTTTTTTGGTGGTTTGTGGTTTTTTGCTTGTTCTTGTATCTGAGGTGCTGAAACCACGGCTGTGATATGAGCTGCCCCGGAGGGTTTCATTGCTTACTCCCACACCTCGCTGGTGCAAGTGAGTTAAGCCATGAGCATCCACACTTCACGCAGGACAGTGTTAGATACCAGCCAGGATTTCCAAAAGCTCCTTGCCTCCTTGGTGTCAAATAGAGACATTTGTATTGTTGTCACTATTGGAAGTGATATAATTCAGTATAAATACAGACCTGTACTTAAAATTGCTATATCATCAACTGGATCTGGTCTTACATTGTGTTATGGATTCTTGATTTAAGTGGCAATGCACTGTATCATAGGTGTCACTTTGACTTTACTGGTTGTCTTTTTTGAGTAGGGCTGAACTGGGCTGAAGGCCTCCTCTTCCTTCGCAGAGTTCAAGACAGTTAAATTTAGGGAGTCTCTCTTGGCAAGGGAGCCGTCCTACTTATCTCTGTTTCTTCCTTGTCAAATTTACAACTGGTTTCCTGACCAAAGCTGTTTCTTGGCACCAGAATAGCTGCAAAACAATACAATTACGTATTGTTTTCATTTTATTGTAAATGTTTTCAATTGTTTTAGCTATCAAGCCTAGCTTGGAAACTTGAGGAAAAAATGCCTTCAGTTGAGAACTCCCTCTTCTGTTCACTTACGCAGCTGGAGGGAGGACAGTGCTTCTGGCTGGGAGCCAGGCTCTTAGCAGTTTGCCAATGTGCTATTGTGTGATCTAGGAAAAGACCCTTAGGCTCTTTGGACCATGGTCAGATTATCTTAATTCCATAAAAGTTCCTAAAATCTACTTTGTCCTACTTGTTCCCCGCTTACTGCCCTACTTGGACCCGCCGAGCCGCTGCTTGAAGCCCGCATCTCCTCTGACTCAGTGATACAGGTGGTGCTCAGGCTAGCTGAAAATTGTCCTTTTGATTTGTCCATCCACGCAAGAGTTACTAAAACAAGTTTTGTCCCTCTGGATAAAGTGGCTGGGAATCTATTACTTTTATTTGTTGAGGGTTGGCTATTTTTATTAATTATATTTAATCTCCTGAAGTGTGAATGACCTTTATGCCACTAACTGCCTGAAGTACTGTCACAGTAAAAGTATCCTCTGCTGCTTTTTAGTTAAAATCCCTTCTGTATCTTTCACTGACTGACTCCTTTGTTTGTCCCTTTAGATCTCTTGTCACCCTCTTTCAGCCATGTCCTCACGGACAATTCCTTGTTTTCGGAGGCACACAGCTGATAGTGGTCCCTCTGCACTGCTGCTTTGCAGAAAGCCCAGGCTGCCCTGAATGTCATAGTTCTCGTCACTGCTCTGTTGTCCACCAGTTTCAAATTCATCTCTAAATTCTCTCTTAACTGCTGGCTTTGCAGCAGAGTGGAGGCGGACATTTTCTATGAAAATTGTAAAAGCCAGTTTTGCGTGTAATTTATTTTTAGCTTTGGTTTGTGTTGGACTCGTTCTATTTTTAGCTTGTTTTGTGAAACTTCTTATCTTTAGTACAAAAGACAAAGCAACTTAAAAGCAAGTGGACTCTAAGCCTGTCTTTCTAATTAATGAAATAGCTGAACACAAACTGAGCATATATACATAATTCTATTTATATATTCTTAAGTACTACACATCCTCAGGAAGTCCTGATCAACTATTTTGACAGGCAAAATCAGTTCCAAATGTTTATTTCTACATTTGCATATCTCTAACCATGTAAAAACAGACGTTTGTGATCATTCACCCTATTCACTTTGACCTGGAAATTTTGTTTTCCATATTGATATAAATCTGTAAGTATGTGCATTCCAAGATATTATGGGGAGTTAGCCTTGAAAATAGTCTTTATTGTAGTAGAGAAGCATTACAAGTAACCACTGTGATTTGAGCCCAGTGTTTATAATTTGCACATGTATACATAAATCACATGCTCAACAAGGTCTTTGTCTGTAGCACATATAAACTAAAGGAAAAATGCAGAGATTGGAGGGTTCTATATATGCCCTATAAACACTTGCAAACTACTTCCTTTGTGTCAGAGAGTGACGAAAATGTTTTTAGCTGTGACCTTTGATACCCTTGTAGCCTCTGTCATATATGTGTGTCCTCCTAAATTTGCTGTATCAGAGAAGGAAGCTGGCCTTTAACAACAAATGACTATCCAGGGCTAAGGTGATTTGCTTCTGTGGAGTATTTTGCTTTGCTTTGTTTACAACAGAGGCAGCATCAAATAAAATTCAGAAATCCCTTTTTTAGTATTTTAAAGATTTGGTTCAAGCAAGTTACTTTTTGGCTTTACTGTCCTTTTGTAGTCTTTTGCACTGGGTTTATGATGACTGATCCTATGGCTAGAAATGTGACTAAAAATCTAATGACAGGCCGTGAGATATATTCTGCAACATAACAAAGCACCTCCTGCAACGCCACAAACATGGGAAAAAAAGACTGTTCTCATGGAGACAGACACCTAGTTGAGGAACTGGACCTTACAGCGTGCCTTGAAGACCTAAAGGTATGTGTATTTGTTGGTTATTTGGCCAGCTAAGAGGAAGGTGTTTCATGGCAGTGCTTGTCTCTGAAAATGCTTTTCTGCTTCCAGTCTTCAAAATCAAAATGTAAGAGCTAAGAGCAATGGTGACTCAACTTTTCTGAAGTATCACAGTGCACAACTGGCAGCATATAAGAGATATTCTAGTTCTTATGCTGATACCTTTTGCTATAGGAGAAAGGAGAGTAATTCTTAAGCTGAAGCAATGTCACTTGTCACCTGCATTTGGCTTGTATGTCTGGTTTCTACCATGCTCCTGTCCTTCCCCCAGAGCTGGAGTGAAGAGCAGCAGGAAAGCACCCTGGCTGGGATGCTGGAGAAGGACGAGGTGATGCTGCACATTGCAGTTCTGCATGGGGTCAGCTAAACCGTGAGTGAATACAAATTGATGTCCACGTAGTGCACTCACACTAGTCAGGCTGATCCTTAAATGGAGCATTAATAATGTGATTGGGTCCGCTGTGTACACAGAAAATTGCTCACTCATTGCATGTCTCCAGAAACAGGCTGCAAGCTAGCAAACAATTATTTTGAACCTGGAGCTGTGACGCCCTTGGATGCATCAGCCTAGTAAAAAGTCTGTCTACTCGAGAACCTCGATGCCTATTGCGGCGTTGCATTTATTGTAGTAGAGCATGCTGCCTTAGCCGCAGCAGAGATAAAACAAAGCAGGATTCATCTCGTCTGTGATGTCAGTCGTTCATCACTAGATGCTAAACGCAATCACTCTCCAGCAGTTCAGAAGTCGTGCGTGGGGCTGAGGGGCAGTTGTTGGTTTCACATGCGATGGAGACAGCAGAGGTGATGTTATAATGCTTATGTGTGTCATTCTTTAAGAGGAAGTCAGGATCTGCAGATGAATGTGGATTACAGCAAGGTGTGACTGCACGGTACATATTCTTTAATAACTTCATACATAGACTAGTACGAAGGGAATCGAGACATTCCTGTTCTGAAACAAATTTAACCATTTGTGTAACACAGATATATCTGAATGCCACACCTGGCAGGCTACAGAAATATAAGACATTCGTAAATGTAAAATATAAAAACATTTCAAAGTTTATTCCCTATATGACCCTAATATTGTCTTGTAGCTGCCTTTCAGGATTTTTTCAGCAATACACAGTGTTGTTTCATCACCTGATGGGCTCAGTTTCCTGCCCCCAAAATGAAACAGGCTGTTACAGCTAACTGAGGAGCTACTCTCTGAATCCACTGTCTCATCTGCTGCTCTGCCACAAGCACTTTTCTGTCTTTTGCTGAATTTTAGTGTCAAAGGGAGAGTGAGAATGAAATTGTTTCAATGCCTTACCACTCTGTGCCTTGAGCTGTGGAAGGAAGTGAGTGTTCTCTGAGATTACAGGGTTTGCATCCTTAGATATCCTGGTCAAGCAGTCTGTGTCCATTCTTCTCTCAGCCATAAACCCCCTCCAGTTGTGAGCCAAATGTAACAGTGAATATGACAGTGGCTACACCTCTGTTCACCATAACAGTCCCTCTCATAGAGTTCATTCACTAAAATTTAATTGCAGGATCCATGTTTAATGGGAAAGTTCATTAGTGAAAAAAATTCAGAGTTTCAAAGATATTAAGTACTAAGTGCTGCTACTGGTTCAGCACAGATGGTAAAGCTGGAAGATTCCCTGCTGCCTGCTCGTGCAGTTTATGGAGCTGTTTGGGGAGGGGAGAGCGCACAGCCGTGTTGGTGGGTATCTCTTGCTCTCGGTGCATGCTCAGCAGCCTGGCAAATGTGAGCTCTTGTTTCTTCTGGCATACAGTGGATCTGACAATCGCGGCATGACTGATATGTGTGGGTGATGGAAGGCAGACTCAGATAAACCTTTAAATCTGTTCTGGCAGCTTGAACGATTGCAAGGAAGAAAGAGAAGAAAGCAATGTATCGTGCACAAAGATCATAACTTGAGATCAAAAGTCTGCACTGAGATAGTCAAGGTAACTACTCTGAGACAATGTCAGTGATAGCTTGTCAGTCCTATCTAATCATTTGTTGGATTAGGCGGGTGGAGAGAGAGAAATTCAGGCAATCCATACCTCCTAAAGCACCTATGGATCACTGCCTAAAGCAGCTATGGCTTACTGCCTTTCCTATGTGTTCTAGGTCTCACATTGCAGCTATCATTCTTCTTTCTTAAACATCTGAAAATGCAACTTTTCATCCCAGAGTATGTCTAAGTACAACAGCATCCCAATTTTGCCAACCCTAAAATGGATTTAAACTACTAATGTGTGTGCAATCTATACCATTAGAAATGGCAATGGAAGAAGTTACAGCATCTCTTTTTATGCTCTTTATAGAGATGTGAGGTATGCTTTGTATTTGAGTGGCCCTGAGGACACACTGGACTGAGAATTAATGCTGACAATGTCAGTGCCAGCCTGGTTACGTAAATTTTATATTTTTGAAAGTTAAAAGTATATGAGTAGAAATATAGGAAATTAGAGGAATCATGTTCTATCATGCATCAATCTTTTGGAGCACTAGAGCCTGGACTGTGGGAGAATGGCTCAGTCCTGGTCTATGATAAGGAAAAAGGTTAAAACATGCTGGGGTTCATTCCATTCCTCTTAAAGAAAATTGTTTTTTCAGTAGCACTTGGAGCCTGCTGTAACCCCACCACAAAGCTTCTAGATGGACATATATTACTGTCCTCTGCAATTGCTGTTGTCTGGATGGCACTAGACTGAATCAACCATTAATAAAACCTCTCTCTCAAAAGGGCTGGAATATTCCTGTTGGAACGTTGCAGACATTTTGCCTCTCTTCTGCCTGTCTAATAGCAGTACTGGAAGGTCACTGATTTCTCAGAGGAATCAAGCAAGCCATCTGAGGTGCATCAGTGCAGCTGCCAATGGAATATGCTAACTGGGATCCATACGTGTCTGTGGATGAGCTGCTGGACAGAGATTCAAGCTGGATGGTTTCTCATCCTGGTGCCAGTTGATCTCTGGGCAGGTGGCTGCACCAATGTGCCTCAGTTTCCCTTCTGTAGAATAGGGATAATGGAGCTTGCTTCTTTATAAAGCCCTGTAAGGACTATTAGTAATAATTTTAAAACATAGATGCTGTGATACTAAGACAGGCCAAGGCTGAAAGCAATTTGAAAGATTAGCAGTCAGTCATATTTTCTGTTTAAGTGTGGTGAATTATGAGGCTGTCCAGATTAGAAAAACAGCCGTGGTGGAGATATGCTAAATGAGCTGAGAAGTGGATATCACTCAAGCTAGTTCTGAACAGTGGCAAGATCGAAAAGAGGTGCTTAATTAAAAGAAAAAAAAAAACAACCTTCCAAATAATAAAAAAAAAAAAGTAGGCTGATTTTTCAAAAGAGTTGAGGTTTCTTAAATGTTTAGCATAATGCCTGTGCAGCTTCTGCCTCAGGAAAGGGTTTGGAAAAGAAGGGGGAGAGCAGATTTCTTGTCCACTAATAACTGTATAGTTTGTCTCTACACTCAAGGAAGAAAGTGGAACTAATCACAGTTGGAAAAAAAGCAACAAAAAATATTGTATGCGTTCCTTATCTTAATTCCATCTGTTAAAGCACTAATTACTAAAGCTGATCTAATAAAGCCCATAAGGGTTTTCTAAATAGTCTTTCAAGGTCCTGTAATAAATCCCTTAATAGAGCAGTAAATTGAGCAAACTGTTAATCAGTCAGTAATCAATATCAAGCAAACACTGGTTATAGACTTCGAAAAAAGTTCTTTGTGTTTCTGTTTACCTGAACCACATGTGGGAAGCCTCTGGAGACAGAATACCTACAAAATACGGTCTGAATAAGAGGGAAGGTATTTGAACTGTCAGCACTGTGCTCCTGAAGGCACTTTCTGAGCACCTCAGATCTCTGTTACTTTAAGTCTGGCAGCTGAATCTTGATCTGCTTTAAAACCCTGTCCCTTTAACAGGCTCTTGGTGCAGTGCTTCCCTCTGATACCTCTGATAATATTGTATCTCTTTTTTTTCCTTAATGCAGTCTAGCCTATTTTAGTGCAAACAGTAGATCCTTCGTTACTATTAAGGACTGCAGTGTTTATCTTTAATTTTGAGGCTGTGTACTGATATTTACATAGAAAATGTGATTTATTCACTGTTAGAGTATTGCTGATCTAATAGAAGCATAAAAATACCTTCTGCAAATTTCAATACTAATTATAGATCGCTGTTTAATCTAGTCATCGTAAGTGCCTATCGTACTTATGTGCATAGTGCAGAGAGTGCAAAAATAGATGGATCTGCTGGGCTAATGCAGCAAAAGACATATTGTTCTTTCTCAGTAGGCAAGCGTAAGATTTTCATTTTATATCGTAAACAGCAAAGCAATATGTGCAGAAAACTAAAACAAGCTATTTGAAATTTTAAGAAGTTTACAAATCAAGAAATTATGTTTTGCTTTTTTAGATTTACATATATAATTAACTATAAAGATCAAGTCAAACCTCATTGATTTTTCTTGGAGGAGGAAGGCAACTAGAATCTCTAAAGGTGAAAAAAAGACCCTACTCATTCATTCATGAGAAAAGTCTATACTTGATATTTTACCACAAATAATAAAAGGCAGAGAAATAAATAAAACATACTTCGTTTGTCATATAGAAGAATTAGAGAGTCTGTACGGCTTGTACTGGTACTCAGAAATGTATCAGAAATAAGAGTAACCTTGGTACATGGGGTTAGAAAGAGCAGGCAAGGACTTACCTACTGGCTCTGTCTTGAGAATGTGCAGAGAGAACAGAACAAGGAACAGCAATTCCATTCTCTATTTTAAATAGGCTCAGTGTTGAAACCAGAATTGATTAGACTTCTTAGTATGTGATCATATTTCTGCTCTCAGTTTTATACTGGAGTAAGTAGCCCTGGACAGACCTGAAAGCCATAGCCAGGAAGGTGAACTCCTCCCCTTTGTAATTTCCCCAGATTTACCCTACTGCTGATTTGCCTAAATTTATTCATTTCTCCAAAATGAATGGCAAAAGGAATAAGACTTTCTAGCACTAAGCAAATAGCCTGTAATGAATAACTGATACTTTGCAACCTATGCACTTTCAGTAACCTATTACTAAAATGCTACTTTTTTATTTACTGGTAGGTTTTTTTTCTGACAGCCCACATGATCTTTGATTAATGCATATGTTAAGGTTAGTGTGTTTTTCAAACAACCCCAATGAAACAAACAAAAACTCAACTCCCTCAACCCCCCATCCCTACCCTGTAACCCTCCAAACAGCTGCTCAGGACTGGAGCAGATTTGTGAGGCTGGAAAACGGGACTTCTGTGTGCAGAAACAGGAAATGTTTATTAGGTGGCACACCAACACCTTACTTATATATGCTTTTGCATGTAGTGAATTAACTGAGAACACACCTTTTGTTTGTTCATTTGTTTTGGGTTTTTTGTCCTTTTTTTAAATACTATTTTTTCTTAAGTATTCTTTTTTCTTCTTTTTATTTATTTTTTTTTTTTTTTTAATAATAATACATTTCCTTAACTTTCCTGCTTCTGGTACTACAGTATAATATGTACTGAATTTTTTTTCTTTGTCCCTTTTACTTTTCTATCTGAATGCTCTAATTCCATATGTCTGATACAGTGTCAATTCTTGTTCAACAAACAAAGGTGCATACAGAAAAACACCACTAGTACTTTTTGCTCTATAGTCTCTATTACAGACACATTTTAATCTTTTCATTTGGGGTTGGGTTTTGATACAGCTGAGGAAAACAGAAGAGAGAGTGCAACTTCTTCTTACTCCTCCCCAAATGCCTCTCTGTTCATGGGGATGCAACCCACGTGCTGGGTTGGGTGCAAGAAGAGCAGGATGCTTGACCCAGTGCTCCTCCATGAAGGAGTGGACAGAGTGGCATTATACCAGTTGCACTGAGCAAGCCTGGTCATCCAACAAGGGCTGAATTAAAGAAAAGAGACAAGAAAGTGCTGCTTGCCTTTACCATCAGCTGCGGGCTCCTAGGTGAAGAGTACGGCCATTCTGCTCTTAGTAGTAGGGTCACACGGGATCAGGACCTGTAATAACAGTGGGAAATCTGACAGCTGATTTATGAGCAGGTCTTTTATTCATAAAAAGGATGGCTATAAATAACATTCCAACAATGAAGGTTTGCTGGGTAGTGTTTTTCCATCCTGGATGAGGTAGATTAAAGCCTGAACAGACCATGATTTGCCTAGCACATGGTGATAGATAAATAGTTACTGCAGTGACAAGAACAATAAGGGAATTTGTTGCATTTTTTAACTTCCTACTTTGGCAGTCTCGGTGGAGCTATCTAAGCAAGGTGCATGCTGAGCACGTAGAGAGAAGCGGGGGCGTGAACGTGGCGGTGTCAGCCTTCAAGGGCATCTACAAGACATTTTACTCTTGGGCTTTTCTCTTTTTCTTTTCTGGGGGCAGTCTTCAGTTGGGGAGCTGAACCAAAGCTCTTTGAATAGGTTTGGGTTTTTTTTGTTGTTTTTTTTTTTTTCTCTATTTCTGTTTAGTTCTCTGAAAGCTATAAGCCTGCAAGAAACCCTCTGCTTTAGGACTGAAAAATCTGAGGGCTAGAAATTTTTATCTTGAAATTCAGGATTCTTGCTTTGTCATGTTTTTTTTCCTCTTTTGTTAACCTTCCAGATTGTCATTATTATAGCAGCAATAAACTAGACTGCAGTCACGTTAACTAAGTCTTTATTTGTGCTAGAAAGTGAGAACAGTCTCAGGGAAAGATATTATCTTTCCTTATAGTCTGTAATCTAAATAACCAGGGCGGGCATCATGGGATTGTCTAAAGAAACTTCCCTGACAGGTGCTTGGTTATCAGTTCTCAAGGGCATCTTTGCACCTAGGAATATTTTTTAAAGGAATCGCACTGTAGGTGGGTTTTTCATAAAGACCTTTGGACATGAACCTAAATACATACGAGGATCTCAGTCAAAGAAGCTAAGAGACGAAGTTACACAGGGGAGCCTACTGCAGGTCACTGAACTCAAGGCTATTTTTTCTGGCATAATGTTAGCCATTGCATCCATAGCTGCAAGATAGATAAGAACAGGAGGAAATCTCAAAAACCAGTGAAAACTACACCTAGTTTGTAGCCTTCGAAGCCACAGCAGCAAGATTTTGGAGATGTTCCTCCCAAACTGGTTTCTGAAATGCATGAGATCTGACATTAGCCTGCTGCTACCAAAAGGGTTTCACGGGAAGTTCAGAGGGACAGACGTGACAGCTAATGAAGCTTGCGTGTGTCTGAGCCAAATGATCCTACCATGTGCTGACGGAGGAAGTCCAGAGTTGTTCCTGACCTTCCCACTGCAGTCCCGCTGTGTCCCAGCAGCGCAGACAAGAGGGGAGGAGAGCAGGCTGGCTCTGACTCGGTGGTACAAATGCATGAGTCACAGTCAAAGTCAAGGTGGTGGCACCGCTCTTTGTGCTGGGAAGCTGAGTTGTTGCCCTTGGAGGGAAGATCTAGGGCTTGTGAGGGTGTAACTGAGTCCAAATCCTGTTCATGGATGAGCTGACCTGGGAGGAATTGTCCCTGCAGTGGGAGATGGAAGCACTTCCAAGAGACTTAAAACACAGGTGACTTGCATGATTAGTGAGTGGGTGGTTGGGAAACCTTCCCTTCAGAGTGACAGAACACACTCAGTGCTCTTCATTTACTTGTGTCTTGTAGTCTTCATTGGAGTTTCCTCACCACTGAACAGGAAATCTGGAATTTTGTGAGCAGTAGCTGTTGGTGAATCAGAAACATTTTCCTCTTTCACATGAAAATGTGGGCTGGCTACGATTCTTCCTGAATCTGCTCTATTGGAACCTTGTTCTAGTAAAAGGTCATTTCCATGGAAAAGTTAGAAGCATTTTGCAATGGCTTTTTGTTTGTCCCTCTGCTCAGCTCTGGTGTGTTAACTGTTTGCTATCTGTTTTAGGCTGTACCTGAGGATTAGACCCTGTGTGACGGGATGTCATCATTAGTAAAGTTGAACTTCTCTACATTTCCCAGTAGTGATCTCAAGCATTATTCCTTATGTGGATGAACAGTCTTTGTTTGGTGATGGATGGAACACTAGCACTGCACTAGCACTCAACGTCCGCCAGAATTCTGAAGATGTGTTCTGAAGGATGTGTGTCTCTAAGCTGTGTGTTTACAGCCTGCCTGGTTGCTTTGCCTGGTTTTGAAGCCCGTGCGTTTCTGATCACTGCTTTCCTGTAACGAGCCCTCACTGTGCCTCTGTCAGAAAAACCCTTCATCTAAGTGGACCATATAAAGGGATAGATGAGATGCATTCTGGCTTCTTCATATATGCATCATCAGTGGAAGGCTTTGTTTACCCTAAGCCTTGGTTTCAGGCTTTTATCAATGTTTGTCTCCCTTTAGACAGTATAATACAAGTTCATCAAATGTGAAAATAACAGTTCTGGTATCTCAGGGCAATCTTCAGGCTCTGCATAGACGGGGAGAGGGCCTGGTTTGTGGGGGTGCTCTTGCAGCAACATGTCCTTGCCGTTATTTTGTGGCTTGTAGCTAACACAATGCTAAACAGCACTCGGAGGCATGCAAGCCTGATGATTGTCTTTGCTCGGTGTTCCTGGTGAGGGCCATGAAAGCATAGCTGGGACATCAGATAACTCAAAACCTGTGAGGCAAAAATTCCTCAAAGAGAGCGGGCGGAGAAGGAGCAGAGGGCTTTCTGTTTTGAAAACATCTCAGAAAAATCTTGGAAGGAGATCATACATCCCAATTGTGTCTTCCTCTCCAAAGAGGAAGACTTTAATCTGCATAAATTAAAGCATAAATTGGATAAATAGGCTCCTTATTTGTCTTGCTCCCTTTCCTGAATGTTCGTTATTTGCAGGCCTCACGATGCCCACTGAAAGACCAAGCAGGCAGCCTTTCGTGTCTCAAGGCCTTGCTGAAGGTCATGGCAAGCGAGAATGAATCCTTCTCGATACTTAGCCACCCTGCAAGTCACTTGCCATTTTTTGGCTCAGGCTGTGTGACATCCGCAGCTTGGTAAAGCGTGGAGCTGGAGTGCAGGGCAACTGAGGAGGAAGTCGAACTGTTGCACTGCACAACAGACAGGTCTGGTGTTTCAAGAATGGGAGTAGGATATTGGGTGGGATTTCAGGAAGAACATGGCAGGAAAGAAACCAGAACAGTAAAATCTCTTCTCCTTTCAGTGCCTTGTTTTTCTTATACACACAGTGTATGTACACAACTTTGAAAGTGACACCACGGCTTCACAGTGCTATGGAGTTCTTCTTTTCATTACATGGATGCAGCTTTTTCTCCTGTAATTTCAGGCATAACTCGAGTTTCTTGGTGTGTTATCAGCATGAGGGACATAGAGAATTGCTGTTACACCACACTAAGGTAAAAGTGTATGTGGTTCAAGGGTTACTGCACAGAACTAAGACTCTCAGCTCCTGGACTTAATTTCCTGTTTTGAAATCAACTTTGGCATGTCACAGCTGGGGCCTGTTGTTCTGAGACCTGCTGAGCACTTGTGATTCCTGTTGAAGGCTGAGAGCTGCAGGTTATGGGCATTTCTGGAGCTGCAAGCTCAGTTGTGTGAAGTTAGATTTTCCACAACAGCCACTTGAGTGTTGTTAAAAAATCAGCTCAAACCTTCTCATGTCTCTTTCTCAGTCTCTTCAACATGTTCAGTGAGTATTGTCTTCTCCACAGGCACAATCGCCAGATAATTATTACTGAACTTAGAGATTCTATACAAAATAATGTCATTTCTTGCTCATGACGAATACCAAAACAATAGTGATTTGGACATTCAGATAAAGAAATATAAAAGCAATTATAGAACTGAAAAGTGTCATAGAAGGTGAAATCTAGATAAATATCAATCAAACAGCAAAGTACAGCCAGTGTGTAAAGTGTTAGTCTGAGAGATAGGAGATCAGATTCAGTTCCCTCCGTACTGGACTTCTGCGTGATCTTAAGCAAATAATGTGATTGTTCTTTTCCCAGTTGTGGACTGTAGATAACATTCTTTCCTCGCAAGTGTGTTGTGAGCGTAAGGACAAGAAAAATTGCAAAGTTCCTAGAATATAGAAGTATAACAATTTCCTTGAATAGAGATATTTATATGTACGGATTTGGCTATGTAGTAGCCCTCTGTCTCACACAGTGTGTGTTCTCAGTTCAAACTACTGTTCATCTGTTTTTGAGAGCTTGAACTTTGCTGCAGAGGGCTGGAATATACAAACCGGGGCAAGCGGGGGGGGGGGCGGCTTGTGTATTGAAGCACACTAAAAAGACAGTTTCCACAATAATCTTGTCTCCTTTAATCTAGCAACATCATGCTAATTTTTATGCTATCATGTTAGGGAAATAAGATTACAAAGCTTTTCAGAAGAGCTATTTATACTACTTGATATTATTTTTAATTACATTCTGATCTCATAACGTTTAGTGTTTCATACTTGAACACCAAATTTTCAAATTAGAGGAATTTCAAGTAGCATTTTCAGCAATGTCTAGGGCAATTTGGAGCCCAATTTCCTGGATATTCTTTTCTTAGTAACTAGGATATTTCTGAAGATGTTTTGCTTTGTGGATAGCCTGCTGCTCATCACAGCCCTCAGCCCCTCCCTCAGTTCTCAGAGCCATGGAAAACACAATCAGCAGAGCTCAGGGGTGCACGTGGCTGGGTCTGTGTCCTCTGCTGTTCCTGACCGATGTTCAGCTGGACTGTACCTACCTGCTCACATACTCACTGGTATTAAAAGGACTTGCTGACTCGTGGTGCTGGCGCTGGCAAAGTGGCAGAAATAGTAGAGTCCTTGTTCAGCAGCAACCTCACACCAAAGGTGTGGCTGACAAGTCTGATGCACAAAGAATGGTTTATCTGTGACACTGAGAAGAATATTTTATAGGGTATTAATAAATCAGCAGACTTGATTAATCAGTTCTTAGCCCTTATTTCTACATAATCACTCCTTGTGGCCATCTGAAATACCTACTACTTATTTGCATGAAGTATTTCTAGTATATAAGGGTGTACTACTGATTGCACACTAACCTGAATATACCTTCAAATGCTTCAACTTTAAAACAAAAAAGAAGCTATGGAATTTTCCTTTTTAAGCCCAACATTTTAGCACAAGTTTCTTAGGTTGTAAATTCTGGCAGAGCTATCAGAGAGTTCACAGATTTACAGTTATAGAGCTGGAATTGCTGCTATAATGATCAGATGTCAGCACGGAGTGTGGAAAGCTCATAAACTTGTCTGAGCCACTGTTGCAGTGCCATGGTATAAAACTGTTGCTGATACAAATTAATCCTTTGTTAGGATAACAGTAAAAAAACCAAAAATTTACTTGAAACAACTTTGTAGGTAACATAGCTTTACCTGGATAGTTTTGCCAAAGGAAAGCAAAAATTGACTGTGCAGTTGCAGATGGATGCCAGGTGGCACCCAGAGCATGCTGGAGATTTGTCCTGGTCTGGGGGCATTTTGGATAAAACACCCAGCATCAGCAAAGAAAAGCAGCCGCTTCTGCGTAGGAAAAATATCCCTGGTGCTGTTCATAGGCGCTACTGATGCACTGCTCACCTAAACCACGCCGCTGTTTAGACCCTGCACTGTCACTGCATTGTTTGTTCCAGCAGTGCCCTCTGCTGCCTGGCAGCATTGGATGCATGTCCAAATAGCATTTCCCCCTCAAGCCTCAAGTATTTTAAACCTAGTTCTCAAAAATCATTTACCTTTAAAAAGGCACAGAAAGAAAAGATATAATGATATTACATTGGTTTATGAATGGAAAAGTTGCACATTAACTCTGAACAAGCAAACACAAAATATCTCGTAACAAAGCTGTGAGTATAGATCGCTGCTGCTTTCTGGCTGCATACCCATGGTGGAAAAAATGGCATTTTCAGAATTGCTTAGGCATCTTAAGTCTCCAATGCAATTAATCTACTAAAGAGTTAAGCTGTTCTCCTTCATTTCCTTGTTTGAAAATTAAGTTAGTTTAACAACTCATTAAATATATATTTTTTTAGTTTGTGAAGCATCAGCACCTCTGATTTACACAAGAGGAAGAAAGGCCATATTATTTCAGGTGTATTCTGACAGCTTCTGAGTACACCAGTGCTTGGTATTGAGATATTTCTGCGGGCCCAAGCACATCTGAGGACACAGAGGCTCTTAATTTTTTTGATCCCCTTTGAGGTGAGTGTCAGGAGGATGGAGCCAGGCTCTTCTCTGTGACATCTAGTGATAGGACAAGGGGCAATGGGTTCAAGCTGGAACATAGGAGGTTCCGCTTGAGTATGAGGAAAAACTTCTTTACAGTGAGGGTGACAGAGCACTGGAACAGGCTGCCCAGAGAGGTTGTGGAGTCTCCTTCTCTGGAGACATTCAAAGCCCGCCTGGATGCGTTCTTGTGTGATCTGATCTAGGTGTCCTGCTCCGGCAGGGGGATTGGACTAGATGATCTTTCGAGGTCCCTTCCAATCTCTAACATTCTGTGATTCTGTGTGATTCTGTGAGGTGCTGCAATTCATCATACGCTTTGCTTACAAGTTTGGGGTTTGTTCTGTAGCTATGGTCTAACTGCACTTAGAAAAACAGCCACTGTTGGCCACATCAGTTTGTAATTATGTTCTGTTGTCTCTTGCTCAACCTTGAGCACATTAGAAGTTTTGTGATGTCACTGGAGCTGATCTGCAATTAGGTCTTACGTCCTTCACTGAACGGGGGTCTAGGTTAGTGACAGCAAAGTGATGTTCTTCTTTAAGTCATCAGTCACATACTCGCCCCCCCAAAAAACCAAAAAAGATTGCTCTCCATTTTCTGACTCTCTAATCCTTTATCTGTCTAATCTGTTTGTGAATTAAAGCTGAATTCACATTCATTACATTTTAGAATATATTCAAAGACTTTTAAACTACAATGTGATCATTCATCTTCACGAGAAGTGGCCAGACTTTGCTCTTGATAAAGGTTGCTTTAAATGGATCATCTGTAGAGCAGTAAATGTGTTTTCCACTTTTGGCTATCCTAGCAACTCAGAGGTAAATGGCTGTGCCATGAATTGGTAACCCAAATATTTAAAAACACGAGTAGTTAAAGTTTAATCCACTGTCGTGATGGTGATGTGGTAATAGAAGCTGTGTGTCAGGATTCATTCTTCGCCTGGAGCACTATGGTCTCTGACAGAGCACGGGATGTCTAAAGCAGACCTTGTTAATGGTTGAAAGTAGGATTTTCCACCATGAATGGACACCCAAACTGCTCTACTAACCACACGAAAATTTGGAGTCATCATTTAGTACTGGCCCTGGGCATCCCTCAACTGACCATTAACGTAGCATCTGTGATCTTCAACTGCACAGTCATCTTCACCAGAATGGCCACAAAGGATCTGCACAAGCCTATCTCTATCCTCTTCTGCAATTTGGCTTTTTCTGATCTCTTCACCAGCTTTTCTGGCTTTTGGATTTCGATGCTGTTCATCACCAATCCTGACATTACAATCTTTGGATCGGAGAACATGCTTGCACCTTATGCCTTATATACTATGTCTATTTTATCCACCATCTATAACCTGGTAAGCATTGGAATTGAGCGCTATCTGGCTGTGGCTGAAAGCATGAGGACAAGGTTCAGAGTTGTCAGAAACCATTCCATAGCTGCAGTTTTGATTAACTGGGTCCTTGCTTTGTTTTTGGGCTGCTTGCCCTTGATGGGCTGGAACTGCTTGCATATGGAAAAAAATCTTTCTGTCCTCTACAGTCCCTTTTGTGTTGACTACCTTGTCTTCATCACCCTTCCAAATGTTGTGGTGGCTTTTATTATACCTCTGTTCACTTACCTTGGAATAATTATCATCTTGAGGAAAAGGAAGCTGCAAATGAAAGCACATGGACAACCTACCGGCACCTACAAATCAGCTGAAATCCAGGTTGCCAGAACCAGTATCTTTATTTGGCTCCTGGCGTTGATCTCCTATGCTCCTTTTTCTGCAGGAGTCATATTCGATGCAACTAACCACCAGTGCCCTATTGATCTCTACCCAGGCATCTACATCTTCCGAAACTTCACAGCTATGCTGATCACTGCCAACTCTTTGGGAAACCCCATCATCTACACCCTGAAAGCCAAAACTCTGGGGGCTAAACTCCAGGGTCTGAAATGCCTGTCCACCACCCGCGTCCGAGCCTGCACCATCGAGAACATCTAACCGGGACTGCCCTTGGTCCGGGACCGCTGACGTTGCCAGTGCCGTCAGAGATCGATCCCAAATCCCCGCAGTTCAGCACCCGGCTTGGGGACAGCTCCGGGGCGCGGAACCAGCGCGGGCGGGCGCGGAACGGGCGGCGGCGGCTTCGCGGCT
>NW_010126638.1:0-25905 GCF_000699245.1 Pterocles gutturalis
ATGGGGAATTTAAAAAACAAACCAACCTGAGTTTTGAAAATAAACCATAGATGGGTGTGTAACCCAAATGAAAAAAAAATCCCTTGGCCACCCCGGGCTCGGCAGGCTGGCAGAACTGCCTCTCCTCCCCGGGAGGTGCCTCTGCGGCTCCTCGGACAGCTCTGTGCCCGGTTCCCCCGCCTGCAGCACGGGGAAGCTGACACCGGCCCGTTAAGCGCTGTGCTGGGCCGTACAGAGACTGTGAAAACGGGAAGTGCTCCAAAACCATTGCGTTTTTGTTGCTGGGTGGAGAAAGGTTACGGTTCCGTTCGCTGGGTAGCCCCTGTGAGGAGAAGCTAACGGAATGTCTCCAAATAAAAAAAAAGTCAGTGAAGTGGGGAAGATTGGGAAACAGCCATGATGCATCTCTTTTTTTTTTTTTTTTTTGCACGAGGTGAACTATTTTGTGATCATGCAGTATCCGTTATGCTGAACATTCCTCCAGGAATTACAGTATCCAGGTCACGGGTTGTGAAATGCTATAACAAAGAAATAATAATTTAAAAAAACGGGATAGAGAAGACAATGGGGTGATGCAACAAAAAACCCCAGCAAAGTCAGTGCCAATCTGAGAGCTGCTGGCTTTTATTTGTTTGTTTGAAAAAAGTCCAGCCCAGCTCTCTCATTAAATGCAGTGTTTTCCTAGGCAACCATTTGTTCTTCCCATACAGTAAATCCAGCCGAAGATGGGCTAAGCAGTTTCAGAGCAACAGGATGAGTCCTCTGGCCTTTATGAAACACACAGTAAACAGGGCGCACAAGGCAACGCTCAGGCCATGAATTTAAAACAGGAACATAATAAATGGAAAGAGGATTCCTCCCTCCATCCGTCAGAGCGCTGCAGTGCTCTCTGGCTCCCTGCATGTAACAGCACCTCTGCACTCAAATCACGGCCTGACCCAGGGAATCATTAGTGCAGTCTACGCCAGGCACTTGAGACACATAAATGGGAGTCCAAGTTCATGAGATCCTCTTAAAAAAATCATTATTTGACTTTTTAAATGTGTAGTTTTATGAGCCTTCTCGTTTTGCCTGTGAGGATCAGCCTTATCACATGTTCATGCTTCCTCTCTGATTTTTAAAAACTGGAAGCTGAGATTCTCGGATGAGTAAGACGCCTGTAAACACTGGGGCTCCATGGAATGTGTGAAAGACATGAGACTTGTGAAAATTAATAAATAAATAAATAACCCCCAGACTTTGCAAAGCTGACAGAAAGGTCTGAATACCAACTGCATTGCTGTAACATTTTTGTGGCCAAACTTGCAGCCTCAATGTTTTAACGACGGCAGCCTTTACTGCATTTAACAGAAGCCTGGATTTGATTCTTTCAGAATAAAAGAGCTTTTGAATGCTCTGTAAAGGCAGTTTCCTGACTTCATTGATCGCTAACACAAACACCAGAACTAAATCTCCTACATCTTGAGCTAAAGCAACAATCCCATTAATTTGGACAGCAGTGAGCTTGTACAGGAAGCAGTTGCTGGAAGAGGACATGTAGCATGAGCCGAACCAGTTGGCTGCTCTGCGTCTCATGTTGCCAAGCAAGAACAGGGCCAAGGTAAATCTCCATATAACTGTGTTTTATTTGGAGGCTGCTAACAGCCAGTCTGAATTCACGAAAGAATGCGAACAGCCACATCAGGAAACTCAGCAAAAGATTATTCAGGCTGGTAGGCTTTAAGAAGGAAAATTAAATTTGTTCTTTGTTGTCCCTGCCTATTTTTTCCACTTCTGACTAGGAGTGAAATTAAGGACCACTCCAAACAGCTTGCACATGCCTTGACATAGCTTCAAATTGTGATGTAAAGACTATACTGGCAGAAATATCCATACATCTCAGCACATAGTTGTCAATAAATACTTTGAAAGGATTGTTGTTAGATTGCAAACAAAGTACAGAAGCTTTAAAAAAAGCATCAGGCAAACCATAACCTGAATGCAACTACAGACAATGGAGCATGGCTAATCGTTGGCCGATGCTTCAGGAAGTTTGAAGTGTCTCCAGAACACTAGAAACTTAATGAGGTTAATCCTTCTACAGCACAGTAATACATGGGGTGCAACAGCGATACCCCAGACTGCCCCGTGAGGAAACATTCCCACTATATAATCTCCACTCTGTACTTCCAGCCCCTGCCCACTTGCTGAAGAGCATCTTGGGCAGACAGAACAGCTCTGCTCCTGCTGCCGCCCTGCCCGTGGCCACCCCGCACGCTCACACTCTGTGATTGTGGTGCCCTCACCCCTACTTGCTCACTTTGTCCTCCCAGGCAAGGACAAGTGCACAGCAGCTGCTGGGAAAAAAGATCACTTCAGTGTACCTTAGAGGTGAATCTTCTGGAATTTCTATCTCACAGTGAACAAAAGTGGCATTTCTTCTTCCCTCAAATTCAATGGACTGGATGAAGATAACTCTACAGCCATGCAGACAGTCACTAACCTCATTTGAGAGGTTGCCAGTTTTCCAGCTGCTCATCTCACTACATCCCCATTAGCCCAAAGCAAGCGCTGGCAATATAATGTATGCAGCAAACTCTGAATTGATTCTGCAAAGTGACCTGATTTAAAAAAAAAACACAAAACCCAAAGACAAAACCAAAAAAAACCAAAACCACAATGTTTTAAAAGCAGTCTTCTCAGCTTGTTCAGAGTGCGCTCCGTGGCCTGCACAATCCATCCAAGGCAACTTCTGGCGGGTGAGGGGACCTCTGACACTTCCATCACTGCAGGGTGAGTTTTTCAGTTCTTCCTCTATGATTATAATTCAATTACATAAATACAGGCAGAGCTTTTAAAGTACAAAACCACCTCTACTTGCACATTTACTCAACTGCATTTAAAATCTCTATACTTTCATAATTACAACATTGAGAGGGATTTCAGAGGGAAGGTTAATTTTCTTGAGGGAGGAAGGATGCTCAGTGTTTGAGGATGACATGTATTAACACTAACATTCTGCTCCACCACAAACTCCTCGAGTGAACCTCCCTGGATCTGGCACTTCAGGACAGTGCTTCACCCCACAGGGGCCACCAGACCTGCTGGTTGGAGGCTGTTACCTCTCTAGCCCAGGCTGCCGGGCAGAAAACACTTCTGTTCCCTGTCCGCTTTACGTGCAATCCAGAGTAGCTTGGGCCACCCTCCCCGGCGGTTTAGGGGGAGATGCCCAGCGTTGTGCTGCAGGATGAAGAGCTGCACAGCCCGTCAGCTCGGCTGTGGCACTGATGGCTGCCCTCAGACAGCTGGGAGATGCAAAGTCCCAAGCGATACTTGCTGCTTGCAAAGCAGAGAAGTCTCCAAGTGCTTCCCAGCTCTCACTCTACACCGACAGGGCTGCTCCCCTGCTCTGCAGGTGTGCTTGGAAAAAAAGCAGAGTGAAGACAACAATCCCCAGGTACAACTGTCAGAGGGACTGTGGAAGCGAACGAGAGGCACTCCTAGCACAGTGTTTAGCTTTGAACTTGGATAGTCCATAATTATCCCTTGCTGTATGTCTCTGCACAGACCCCAGCTCCCTGAGACCGCGCTGGGCCATATTTAAACTGGCTATTCCCGGTACCACAGCCAGTGTTGTCACGGTACCAGTACAGCACAGGCTGCGGAGCTCACCTGGGAAACCGAGAAGGTCTGCAGGTCATTACACTGCTGTGCTCTGGTAGCTCAACAGGGCTGCTACTCAGCTAGGGAATTTACAGCTTGTTGTAGGTACAATTCCACATGTTTATTTAGGCAGTGAAACCAGCTGGAGAAGTTTCTTGCCTCCAGTCACTCTTTTTCACCCCTGTATCTCTGTTCCCTTCCACTGTCCCTCCAGGTGTGCCAATACTACCACCTGTGCAGCTCACTGGAGACTGAACACTTGAAAAAAAAAAATAATAAAAAAAGAAGCAATACCCAACATTTTTGCTCTGGAGTTGCACAGGGACCACCAGAGGCAGGGGCAGGCTGAAGAGGTCAAGGTTGGAAGGGCAGGCAGGAATCCAGCAAAAATGTCCATGGAACCAGGGTCTCAGAATAGGTGTGCCCCATCACTGCTCTCGGGGTGAACAACCACCCCTACATGCATAAATGATGCTGGTCCAAATGGTGATACAGAAAGGATAAATATGGTCTTCTCTCTTCCAACCAACTGCCAATATTCTCCATTAAAACATATTGGTTGTGTTCTCTCTAACAGTGACACACAGGGGGGGCAAGATCTGGAAGAAGGCTGCCTCCTGGAAGCACTGCTGATGCACAGCATCCCGCTGGTACATTTTGTCTTTTCCTTGGCAGCCAAACGTGGGACTTTCTTTTGACACTGTGCTGCCTTTCGCTCATATCAGATTGTGAAGCGTTGTTTCATCAGAAACAAAGGAGTGAAATGGAATAAGGAATAAATGAGAAGCAGGACAAAGCTGTCATTGCAATTCTCAGAACTTGAAAGAAAAAGAGGTAAAAACCTCCTGCAGCAGAGATTTGATTATCAGCTTCCCCAAATGATACCATTATTGTAATTGCCAAATTCCCTCTAAAGCAGTATATAGCCACAGTCATTGCAGCACCAGAATTGTATGTGGAGAAGGATGTGGAACGTGCAGAGTAGGACAGAAATGAGGATGTTACTCATTATCAGGAGAGGCTGGAGAAGCTGAGACCATCCTCAGAGAGGAAGGAGAGTGCTGGAGGGGCCTTCCTACCTATTTTCAGATCAGTGAAAACTAATTGTGTTTATGCATTTTTTTTTTTTTCTAGACTGGGAGAATCAACTAGGAGAAAGTAAGATCAAATGGGGAGTTCAAAATGAAGTAGGCAAGGATGTCACCCTTTCCCAGTGTCCTATCTATACATTCATGCAATATCATCTGGAGCTGCTCTGCTATGTCTAAAGCTTTTGAAACATAATGAACTTTGCTTTTCAAACTAAAACTGACAAATAAAATAGCTTATTCATCTCTACTCAAAAACTACTCCAAGGAAAGAAAATCCAGGCAATTTAGTTGGATACCTGGCACTTACAGACAATGTTTCTGATTACAATTTTGCAATTCAGACATCTGCCCATTTTCTGAGTTGAAGTTACAAGTGAAAGGGGAATGCCCCAACCTGAACCAGGGGCCACTCCAGCTTGGGAGCTATCATCTCATAGACATGGGCATGGTTTGATCTAGGTATTTCAAGAGATGCAGCAGAAGTCCAGTACTCGCTGGAAGCCACTGCTTCAGAGACATCAGTTATTCTGTGTCCTTGACGTTTTTAAAAGCTAAGCAGATAGCATCCTGACCACATGGAGAGATGTAAAAGTTTTCTGAAACAACCTCTGATTCCTTGCAGTCCCTGGAGGAGCTACAGAAAAAGCCACATGCCTCTGCCGAAAGAGCTAAACCTCTTTAACCTCTTCTTCATAATAAGTGTCTTTAAAACAATTTTAAACACTCACATAAGCACTCAAATGAGATATTCGCGTGCAGGGCTGAGCCCTAGGTGAATAACCAACCTTATTAGCTTGAAGCATCAGTTGCTAGCATTTGAAAGGTGTCAGTGTGGCTGGCCCATGACTAGTCACTGTAAGCACTTGAACTTCAAACTGATAAATGTTGAAGGTTTAAGGACATAGATTATTGCTAATGGCTAAGACTAAAAAGGGAAAACAGGGTTCATTAAAGGTTCCATAAAATCTTTTAGTATACAAAAAAACCCCACAAAAACTTAACCAAAGCAAAATCTGTACAATGTTACTATAGCTAGTCTAGCACCAAGAATGAGGGATCCCGCTGTGCGGAAATTTACTGTGGTGTTAACCAAAACTGACTATGTAAAGAGCAGACATCCAGCCTGACCTTGCTGCCAGGACATCTTCTGAAATGAACAGCAAAGTACATGCTCCTCCAGCAGCAAGTCATCCCCATTAGGTTAGAAGAGGAATCTCTAGGTGAAGAAGCTATTCCTCCTCCATTCATTATTCACAGACCCAGACATGTTCTACAAGTTAGAGTTGAGGGAGATGAATTCTGCCTTCAGTGAAGTACAGTTTTCCCTGACTAACTTATTATCAGAGACAGCGGAGAGACACCCCAATCCAGACTCAACAGCTCCCAGAGCGGGGATGTGATAGGAGACTGCAGGTGGTGACTTCTGGATCCAGGAGGCACCATCCAAGGCAGGTGTTTCCCTCATGTACAGTGCAGTCACTGGCACAGCCCAGCCAACCTCCACAGCCAGAAAAT
Source organism: Pterocles gutturalis (assembly GCF_000699245.1). Classification (NCBI taxonomy): domain Eukaryota; kingdom Metazoa; phylum Chordata; class Aves; order Pterocliformes; family Pteroclidae; genus Pterocles; species Pterocles gutturalis. The sequence continues at coordinate 6,249 of NW_010126638.1, forward strand.
CCCCGTTTTAAAAACAGAAGTTCATCTCTCTCCTGTATGAATGAACGAATATTTTCTTGCATTATGCTTATTGCTTCAAACAAAATCCCAACACTGTCTTATTTGACCTAGATGAGATTTGTGTAGTTTCTCATATTTCTGTCAATACATACCCACAATCATGTTCAAAGATCAGGGGCTCAGCTTGCTTCAAGAAGGGTAACTGTAAATATTCCTGGAGACTTTTATGGGTAGTGATCCAAATTCTGCACATAGTACTTTTCTCTGGATAGGAGGGAAAGATGTTCTTTTAAAGCATGTTAGATAATTATTTTAACTTATATTTCTTCAATACTTATTTGTGATGCACAAGATAATGTGATTTAGAATCTTATAAAATGTGTGAGAGGACCTTGCAATGTTACCTGATCCATCCCCTTGACCCAAGGTAGAATCAAGGGAAGTGATTTCTAAGCCTATCCTAAAACATCTTTACATGTGCCCTCCCCAGCCTTGGGCCATCTCTGGATTTAATATGGGTAACCCCTTCCCAGGACTCACCTGCACAAACAAACCTTTGTTGTCACACCTTCCCCGAACTTGTGTCAAATTCTTAAGGAGCAGGTTCCTCTCCCTTTTATCATTACTCATAAGTTCTCAATTTAATCCCATTGATCTGTCAAGGCCAGCACACTCAGATGAGATATTTCGAGCAGTATCTTCTTCCTTTTTCTCCTGCCCATGCTTCCTGGGCAGTCTGTACGTGTAGACAAGCTTTAACTAGCTGATGCCTTCAAAATGCAAGTCCAAGTCTCTATTAAAACTTGTCCCCTTCACTCTGAAGCTGAGTGAGTTGCCGAGCCTCTGGAAGGATAAGGCCTTGCCTGCTGGAGTTTTTCAAACTGTGCATCCCTTTGATCCCTTTCCCAATATGCAAAAAAATACTAAAATTCTCTCCTGGATTTCATTACACATTAAAAGACATGAAAGTGCAATTATTCCTTACTCATCAACAACTACCCACCAACCTTAGCTCCAAGCTAGACCATTCTGGCTACTTCAAAAAAAAACGGGTTTGAAATTTCCATTTCCAGATTGCCCTGGCAGGTATAACTGCGACTTTGCAAACAGCTACAGCTGTGTGTGCTAATTGCTTTCCTCTAAATTATTTATGAGACACTTTTGACTGATGAGATTTCTCGCAACAGCATGTGCTAAGCATTGGCAGTGGGCTCCTGAACGAGTGGGAGCTCCGTCACCCGCCGAGGTGCGGAGAAGCCAGCTGTGAGCAGGCGCTGCGCCCCTGGCAGCACGCACCGGACTGCCAGGTCAAGCTCTGCCTTCTTTCATCTCCTTTTCCAATAACTGCTCAATAGGAAATGTGTGTGTAAGCACTATATCTGCACATAACACACACCCCTTACTTTTGGGATTAGATCAGAGAATACTGGAGACTGCCTAATTTAGATAAGGCAGAATGCAGGGTGCCAGTGACCCATGGAAGACAATTCATTCCACTAAACGGGGCTTTTCAAGCTCAGGTCCCAGATGCAGCAGGGGGTGTGTAAAATGCAATTAGGAAAGTGAGAAATCAATAGGCTTAAATTCACCACAGAGGAGGTAGCAGCTTTACCAGAAAATTTTTACAAGATACATAAACTGGAAAAGAATAGAGAACATGACTATAGACAGTACAAAATATTTATCATGAGCCACCACTTACCACTGCTTTTTCCTGGAGGGCTTATCACTGCTATCCAGCTAAAAGTACTTAAAAAGCAATGGCTAAATGTACCTATAAATAAAAAACCTGGTGGTCCAGGGACCTGCAAATTATGCCAGCATTTTTTTTCTCCTTTTCAGATATGAACAGCTGATAGGGAAGAGCAGTTGGAACCACGTTGGCTAGAAGAAAAACTTCATGTCCTGAGTTGCAGGAGCTCAACAAGGAACAGCCAGAGGAACGAAGCGAAGCAGCCTGTTAGAATTACTGCTCACTATTAGTGGTTTTATTAGCTTCCCAGGAGGCTATAAAGGTTGCTGGGTGAGCAACCAATGTGACATCTTCATGAATTTCACAGCTGTGTTTAAGAACTAAATTTAAACAGGATTCCCAGCCAAACTGTAGATGAAATTGTGTGTTGGACCTTTTTCTAAGCAGTATTTTTACCCATCCCACAGATTTTAAACTATTTGAATTAACCTCATTTATTCTACATATGTCAGAAGATTCTCAATGTTTTCGGTACAGAAGTCTACTGACCCCAGATCTGGGGGTGCAGACAGGAAAGAGAGGGTGACCAAGAGGGGCCATGTTGCTCCTTAGAGGTGAGCTCGTATTTCAGAACCAGATATTTCAGATATTCCTGAGCCACTCTGCTCAGTGCAGCAAAGACACAACCTGAACTACTGTGAGAGGTGTGCAGAAGATGGCACACCATAATCCAGCTGTGCACAATATCAGGAGGAGGAAGGCAGGGCAGAGCATGGAGTTGTCTTAAGAGCACCCAGAAGTTTCATTTCTTGACTCCCTTTCTCCCTTGCAGTGGAGGTGGCTTTCTGGCCATGTCCTGTTCAGTGGGTGACACCTGGCAGTTGAAACAAATGTCCTAGCTTCCAAGCCTGCTTCCTCAAAGAGATGGGCCACAGGCACTCCACCACAGCAGCCTGGTGGTGAGGAAATGGGTTCCCTACAGAAGAAGAGGAGGAAGGGGGGAGGAAGCTGATGTTCCCAGCCACCCATCACAGGTGCAAAAGGAGACAGGACAGACGGTATCTGTCTGGATGTGACACAGAGTAACAGCATGGCACAGGTAAGGCTAGGAAGTCATTCATGCCTCATTTCTTCCACCTGTAAATTATTCCTCCCTCTCCATCTCCACAGGTGCATCATTATGATTGCTCAATTAATTAACAGTTTAAAAGAGCTCTGAGACATTCAGATAGAAGAGAAAGATTTTTTAATTATTATTATTTCTGCTTCTCCAAAGTTGCATGCATAAACACTGAATGTTATAAATACTTTGCTAAGGATGAAGAATTACCTCCAGTTTATGTATGGGAAAGTTAAACCATGGAAAGTTAAAGCACACATTTTGAGAAACAGCCTCAAGCTCCAAGATCCCACGTCCTGAGTGCCCAGCTACATGTAAACACATCTCGACTTTCAGAGGGCTGAGCACTCCCAGTCCTAACTGTGAACAGCCACAAGTGAAGGCACCCACCCACTGAAGATCATGTGCTCAGGATCCCAAATCAAGTCTCTCAAAGCTTAACCCGCTCTAGAAAACCTAACTGGGAACTCACCCAAGAAAACCTGAATGGAAGCAGCGCACTGAGTGCTCTGTCCACCACGTCGCACACAGCGTGCTTGTGTTTGCTAGAGCTTCAGAAAAGCTGCCTGCCGTTGAGGGACCAGAACAGCTGATGGGACTGTCGGAAGCATCTATCACATGGCTCTGCAGCACAGTGAGTTGTAAATGAATGTGTCATGGGAGTGAGAGTTTTCTCAACCAAACAATTAAAACCCTCACATAAAAACAGAATGTTGAAAGGAAATCTGCCCATTCTGCACTATTATTATTTTTAACAGAAAGCCCAAGTTCCTGTCGAAAACAAGAGAATAGACAATTTCCAGCCAGCTTTAATGGCAAGATCTTTTGAAATGCTCAGCCATCTGTCACAGCAGGAGTGCTTGTTGTTCAGCTCTTCTGAAAAACTTGGCCCTTCTTTGGGAACACAGTGCTTTTGAAACTCTGCTCTCAGGCCCCTCCTAGGAACCACTTCTATGGAAGGTCCTGCTCTTTTCATGTCTATCAGTACTGTCCTCAGTGCAGCAGAACCTGCCAGTAAAGCAGGTAGAGGTGGGCTTGAAGGGCAAAACTGGGAAATTGCTGGAGCTAGCCCTAAATCCAAGGACAAATGGGTAGGTTAAGTCCAGAACTAACTGTACTTTCAGTTAATGTTGCTTATAAAAAACATGCAAACACATTTTAGCAAATTTCCAAATGTGTGTATCTCATGAAAATTGCTCACTGCATTCTCCTTTTCCCTTAGAAAGATTTATTTTCCCCTTCCTCTGATTCTTCCAGTCCTTTCTCTTCCCTCTCTCACTATTGTTGACACCTGGTAAAGGTGTCCCAGGTAAGGAAGAGGTGACAAAGGACTCCAGTCATCCAGCAATGGAATGAACTGCTCCTTGCTCATAAACAATTTCTGATAGTAGGACTCCAAACTGGGGTGGAAAAGCAGCTTCCAAATAGGCCTATCTAGGGGTTAATAAAACCTGTGATATAGACAGGAACATTCTGCAGCAGGTGAATCTTCTCATGCGCTGGGACCAGACAAACAGAACCAGTATGATGCACAGCCCTACATTCCAGCGAAGCAGAGCACTAACCTGGACATTTCCCCTTTCTTCTGTTACTGGTGTGTTAGAACACGTTACTGGTCTCCATTTTAACAAATATAGATTAAGCTCCTTGTGGCTCTCTGGGGTAGAAACAAAAACCGTGTTACTTTCAGTGGAGCAAGACCTCCGACAATTGAATGAGATATATAAGAATACTTCTTATTTCTAAAGTGGGCCAAGAGGCTTTGAAGTTACATTAATACCTCCAGAGAAAGAGCCACACAATCACTCCTGCTGCAAAGGAAAGTCAGTGAAATTCTGGCTACATGAAAGTTGACTGCAAAATTCCCACCAGTTCCACTGTGAACAAGACTTCAGGCCATAAATCTTTTCTGTAGAGGGTTTTCTACCAAATGTTTGAAAATTCTTTTTTCCAAAGGAAAAAAAAAAAACCCTCTCAATTGTTTTATTGTATTTTCTTTAAAAAGCCGTAACCAAACATTTCATTTTAGATTAGGGTCAATCCCAATTAAAAAAATTCCAGTTTCCACACATGTCTTCATGAAGCAGTGGAACTGTATTGGCTGACATGTTCCGATGCTAATGAACGGACACACAATAGCTTGATAATGCCAGGCAATATGTTTTGAACTTTCCATCTCCAGAAATAAAAAAAAAATCAGCATATCAAGGTTCTTCTCCCTCCCCTGCTCCCAAGTCTGGACAGAAATACATATGGCAATACTGTGATTTTTCAAAGATTTTTTCTTTAAACTACAATTTGTGTTGACAATGGCTACCACCTGGCACAGCCCTACCAAAGTTAAGAAGCTGCTCTGGAATAATAAAGCATAATTCAGAACAGAATTTGGCCTGAAAGAGCTCCACGTCCCAAAGAGCCCAACAAACCCTTCTCCTTGGCTCTGCTCACTCCTTTTGAGGAAGAACCCAGCGGAAGGGAGGCAGTCAGTGCGACGGCCAGTTTTGCAGAGTCCATGAAACTCTTGGGAGACATGACCCCAGTTCTCTGGCTCTTGGATTTCCAACAGAGGACTCTGCTGAAAACAATCCTCTCCCGTGCCCCAAGATCCTCACCCTTAACCTTTCTAGGTCATAAAAGAATATTCAGCCCCTAATACACCAGACACAGCGAAGTTCCATTTGCTGCAGCCTAGCAGTCTCAGAAGCTGCTGAAACATTTTAAGGTAATGGCCAAGACCTCGTTCAGCAAGGCTGAAGCCCCAGGAATTGAACAGAACTTCAGCGCTTGCTTAGGTTTAAGCACAAGCTGAAATGCATGGCTGAATAGGAATGGCCTGAGGAATTATGCAAATGCTTAGATGAATCCAGGTCCAAATATGAATTACTTTAGAAGACAGAGAAGCAAGCAGTGCAATTTAATCATTTTTATCTCCTTACCAAGAATGCACAAGTTCTTACAGCTAATATTACAGCATCTTCTGCTGCTGCCAGAAGCCAAATGACCTAGTCTTTAACAGTCAAGCTCTCCTCATTTTCAAACTGAAGATTAGTCCATTTATGCTGAACAGTGGCACAGAATGACAATTCCATAATGCAGGGATTGAGTGCTATTCCACTCACATGTTACGTTACCTTGCCCGTTCTTCCACTGCACTTCCATTTGCAATTGACTGTCATGGTAATAATAAGGTGGTGCTGCTTCTAATCTCCAATTGTACACTTTCTGGGATGCTGGCAATTCATTAGATACTGCCACGGAGTGGCCAGCTGGACCTGACCTTGAATCTGAACACAGAAAAAACATGGAAATATAACTTATTCATATTAACAGTCTGCATTAAAGTTACGACGTGAGCTGGGAACTTCCATAAAATGCTGAATAAAAATGAACTTTCAGCAATATCACTGAAAAGGGCAGCCAGTGCCTCCCAGCAGGCTACCAGCACTGTCCACGAGTGATCCCATAAACATGAAGGCTGATTGTGAAAATGTTTCTACACATGATTAGCCCTTACTTCTGCAAATACTCTCACAGGTGTGAGCATTTTCAGGGTCAGATCCCACAGCTGTATTGCTAACAGACAGTGCACTGTGTCGAACGCAGATTCCAGTTTGCTCTCCTTGCAGAAATATCAGTGAATTCTCTGAGAATGTCATCATAGAAAACTAATGCTTTACAGTAGGATATCATGGCCCTCCACAAACTAAAGAAAGTCTTTATTTCACTGTGATCTGAGCAGAAATGTACAGGAGAAAGTGGAAAGCAATTAATAAATTTTGCTAGCAAAAAGAAGGTTGTTGGTAATTACAGTACAATTGCCACTGGAAGATATACAAAAGAGCTCGCTGAGAAAACATCCCAATTTAGACTGCACAACTCCAGGGACTGCTTGCTAACAAAACACAGAGTACTTTACTTCTAGGTCACTGACTTCAGTCTGGCCTCAAAGGAGAAAATGACGGAAAGTTAATGCCAGCTGACAGTGGTGTGAAAGCAGCAGGGTGGATCTCAGCCCGCTCCCTAGTAGGTTGGAGGACGCAGCTCAAGTATTTTGATTTGTGAAAGTATTAAATCTGAAAATTCAGGCTGTGATTCAATGATACAGAAAATCCAGCTGGATTTAGGACAAGGAGCTGATGTGAGATATACAATTCTGCTGATTCCAGCTTGTCTGGAACCTTTTGACAAGTTAGCTGTGTACAAACAGGTGCTAGGGCAGATCAGATGACATTATGCCTTTTACAGCTGGAAGAAAAATCCAGGTTGCATGTGCCAACCAGTTCAATTGGAATATAGGAATGTGCTCGTAGCTTGCTGAGATCCAAACTGCCTGGTATCAAGGGTCACCAAACCATGGCCTCCAGGCTTCGTCCTTCAGTGACAGCAGGTGCAGGCTGTGCAGGAACAGGCACATCAGAACTCTGCTGTTTTGTTGCTGCTGGTCACTCTCTGGACTGGAGACAAATGAAGATGCTGTCTACACCTCTGTCTGTCCTACGGAAGGGTGGAGTGTGCCAGATGGCTAGCAAGTCACCCAGGACACATAAAGCCACACAGGCATTACAGAGCGTAAATAGCGAGGCATTAAATGACACCATCCCTGCTGGCACCACATCCCTGCTCATCAGTGCTCCATTCATTTAAACACTTTAAAGAGAGCAGGGAAATAGGAGATTAGCGAGATGTGCTGCTGCCTTTGATAAGCCTCAAAATAGGAGCAATGTTTGTGTTAATCCTGCAGCAGTAATATTGAAAAGGTGTGGTTAACTGCAGTGCAGGAACAGTCTGGTGCAATCTGTTTTCCCAGCAAATTCCTCCATGGAAAGATGGGTCACAGGGCACACCTGCAAAATGCATCCAGGCATTTGTATCTGCACTGTGTCCACGGCCTGTGCTCCAACAGATGGCTGGCCAAAGGATTTCTTCTCCTTTTATTTTTTTTGTGTCTCTCTCTTTTTTTTTTTTTTTTTTTTTTTTTTTTTTTTTATGAACGCACAGGAGCAGAGCAAGCCCTCCTGCCAACAGAGCAGTGAATGCAGAGCATTCAGCAATGAAGGGGTGACCTTGATTAGTGTCTAGCGAGCAGGAGGTGGTTGCTTTTCAGTACATAATGGAGTAGAAAAGTTCTGTTATGTTCTGCCAGAGCACTTGATGCTGCTCTGAGGAATGCTGTTGGAGATGCTGTTCATCCAGTCTCTGCTTCAGGCACCAGCTAATCCTCGGTCCCTCCACACACGCCGTATCTCCTGCCTCACTGCAAGATCACTCTTACAGGAGACTATGCATTGCTCTTTAAATCACATGCTGTCCTCTTATCAGCATCACAAGTGTCAGGGCAGCTCCACCTGCTTTGTACCTTTAGACAGATAATGTAGATAGCTTTGGTTTAGATCCTTTATTTTCTTTCTTATTTGCCTTAAAAATGATTATTATATTCTGTAAATAGTATTTGTCCCTCATTGCTGTTAGCAATGGAGAGGAATGACCTGCCCTGTAGATAAGAAAGAAGAAATTCTGGATCCACTGATATCGAAGGAAAATACCCTTGTTGAGTGTTCCTCCTAGAACTCCACACCTTTGCAAAAGAAGCCAAAAGAGGTTGGATTAGCTGGTGTGAAGGCTTGCAAGATCAGCTGTGGCTTGGAAAGGCAATACCATCATAAAGGTGCTACTGAGAGGAGAGAGGGGTTAACATGGCCATTGAATGTATCCATCAAATCTTGGGACAAGGAAACATGAACAGCACTGGCATCACTTGCTGGTAATAATAACAAAATCAGGCACATGATGGAGAAGGAAAAATAGTGGTACCTCTTCTCTGCTACATAACAAGAAACAGTGCTAGCATGAAGGCTACAGTCCCTGTACACACAGCCACATTTCACTGTAACTGCAAAGAAACCATCCTGTTCACACCACACTAAGCATTAGCAGAGGCCATGGAGGGACAGAAATCCTGAGCTGGAGGTAGCAGTACAGAAACAGAATAAACCAAGGAGTTTAAAAAGCCAGGGCACTTGCAGGGCAAAAACTTTCCTAGTGGCAGGGGAGAGCGGGAAATCTGTGCTTTGAAAGGGAGCAAATTGACATCTTATATAAAGGAGGATGGGAGTCACAGATCTGGAAGCCAAATGGATACAGGGCTTGTGCTTCGCATGCAGGGGAGAGGGGTGTTGCAAATGGGAGGAAAGATTTTGTGCTGTTCCAAGGCTTCTAAACCCAGAAAGCTATAACCTGCACTTCCATAGGGTACCCTGTGTTAAGCCTGAGCTCCCTCTCTCCCATTTCAGATTTTACCTGGAGAGGAAAATGTTAAGCTGTTAGCAATAAAGAAGAAAAAAAAAAAGTTTAAATATTTTTAATTTTAAAAAGAAGAAACTTCTTTATAGCTGCATAATGAGTTAAAACTTGCCTGTGGTGTTACGTCCATGTGCTAGGTTTCCTTAGGGATCCATTTGCATCTGCATAATCATCTATTTTAATTATATGATGCTATAGGGTATATGATACTGTATGGACAAGTAAAAAGAGAAGGAGATGAAGGTGGGGCAGAAAGTAGAGCTGCCACATTTCCATCAGCAAAAATGACTGTTACATGCAGTCATGTGCACAGGATGAGGGAGGGACAGTCATGTGAAATAAGTTCCTTCAGTCCTTCAAGTCCCCAAAATAAATTCCTGCAATCTCTTTTGAGGCAGATTCTCTCTCTTCTGTCCCACATCTCAAACCCAGTATCCTTGCCTGCTCCAGACTGTGGCAACACGCTTCAAGCCAGGGCTTCCATCTTCTCCAGACTATGACCCCAAGCCCCTGCCATTTCAGAAGCTCCCACCTCACAGCAAGCCCCTCCTATCCCAATCCAGGATCCCACCATTTCTCCAACCCCCCTGTTATCATTTATACATATATCAAAATTGATACATATATCAATCATCTGTACAAATGAGATCAGGAACTTTCGGAATCAGAAAAATCCCAGTCACTCACTCTTTTCCCAACCCCAAAATGTTCCTTTTTCTGACGTAATTCACAATCCAGTAGACCCTGATTGCATGGAGGTGGGATACAGAACCAGGCTTGTCCACATCAACCACAGCAGAAGGACTTCCAGGAGCAAGCTGGAGAGAGACCAAGGGCATATGGCCTGTCCGCAATCAGATCTCCGAGCAGCACGTGCTGTTCATCATACGAAGCCAGAGTCACGACTGTATCTCTTCCCGGTAGATGTATCCATTCTCTTCTCTTGCTTTTCTCCATCAGCAACTGTTGTACTCTCCCAGCACCTCTCCAGAGACCAGCAGAGCCAGTGGTATGTACAGTGCCAGCATTCATGCATTTGCTGTTTTCCAGTGATCTTTCTTAGCTGCTCTGGTCCCATAAACTCATGCAGATTTTGTAATTATGGATTCTTAGGTCTCTTTCTGGAGGTGAAATCCAACAAAAGACACCATTGATGGAGGTAAGGGGTCCAGTGGCGTCCCACCTGAGACTTAGGGGCACCAGGAGGTGAAAGATCTACCTGAAAAACAGAGCAAGGCACAGGGAGGAGTTTGCAAAAATGGAAATGACTCAAGCAGAAAGAAAGACAGCCGGTGACATGAGTAGGCTAAAACAGCTGCCAAGAAGCTTATCTTTCCGAGGTTTGGTTCTAACTGTCAGCATAGCACATCCTACTGCTGGAAGTCAGTTAGACAATATCTGGATTTGTAATGTTAGAGGTTCTGTTATAGCTTGAGACATGCTTGGGTGGAAAGGAGTTTCCAAACCTGGAACTCCAAGGGCTCAAACTTAGGTGCAGACTGAGACCACCTAAGCTTTGACTCCTGAGCACACCTGAGCATTGTCATAACTGTACAATGAAAGATAAACAAGGCAGAACTAAGCAGCTTGAAAAAAACATGTTGTGGGTCACTTACAATTTCATAAAGAATGATTTAGTGCTACCAAGGTGAAAAGATGATCCTGCAAAAGGGTAAAATATATTAAGCTGGGAAAACAGTGCTAACATGCTCCATAAAGAAAATGCTCTGTGCAATTACCAACAGACAGGATATGGATAAGCAGTTTTCAAGAGGAAAGCCCCTCTATCTCATTAAACAGCTGCTTGGCTCCTGCTTTTTTTCCCTGTTCAAGTCTTCACCTTTAATCTGCGATACTCAGCTATGCTGCACACACCAAGAATGCAAAGCTGACAAGCGCCGGAGGGCCTCCCTTATCAGCTTAGGATAAAAGCAAGAGATCGAAAGGATGGATTGCCTGTGATTTCTCACTGCAGACTGGTAGATACCTTATGCCCATTGCAGACAGGCTAAAGATTTGGAGGCCTGAAGATTCATTTATCTTTAAAGATTTGGAGGAATATTGGTAGAAAATAAACTGGTGAACTTCCACACAGGAAAGAAGCAAGTGCCGTGGTGTTCACAGCACCAAGCCGTGCGATGGGGCAGGGCTGCTGCTGCCGTGGGCAGGAGCTGGGGCAGCTCACAGAGGACGGAGCACTCCAGCGCTGGCTGGCGATAAGGGCAAGATACAAATCAATGAGTCCTCTCTCCCCGCAGGGATGCCGAAAAAGGACATCCTTAGGTATAAAGTCTGCAGTAACACACCACCAAGGGAAGTTTCCTCCTAATCTCAGTGACGGCCTTCTGGCCTGTAGAAAGAGGATTTCAATTTTTCCTGAGGACAGCAGTAACCCCAGCACACTGCCGAGCCGCTGCGGCAGGCTCCTGCCCGCAAGAGGAGCACAGAGACTCCCAGGCGCTCTCTCTTCCTTGCTGTCTGAGCAAAGCTCGTGAGTGCAGAAAGACAGCTTGGTCAGGGCCCTCCTTATCCTCGCCTTCCTGCTGTGATCACAGGGAGCTCCCGCCCCAGCCCTCTGGTGTGTTGGCAGCCTCTCTAATTTCGAGTAGCTGTGATTTATGGCTTGGACAGCGCCCGTACTGGGGGAGTACAAAGGTAGGGCTGGCCTGACCAGTATAGCTGTGTCGTCGCTGGCCCTTTGTATCGATCAAATGAGTGATGGAAGTGAAGAATTCAATTGTGTTTGCTGTCTGTAAGAATCGGCTAAGGCACAGCGGGCTGGGGGGGAGGCAGGGATTTAATTACCCCTCACACCCAGCGCTGGCAGCCAAAAGCGTGATGATGACACTGTGTATTGATGGGGGGGAATCGCTCTCGGCAACCTCTGCACCTCCTCTCTCAGTGAAGGAGGAAACAGAAAAAAAATGAGGAAATTTTCTGAATGCTTCATCCTGCATTAATCACATACCATATCCTTCTCCTTATCTAGTCTCTAGGGGAACGTCACAGGCACTGGAACAAGAGAAATGAAGGGAAGTTTACAGTTGCCTAAATCTAAGAGAGAGAGGTGTTTGTGGCACGCAGCATGTTGCAGCTCCCACTATAAATTCATGGGCAGATTTCCAACAAGTAATAGGGAGCTGAATCCAAACACACTACTCAGTGAAAGGCTTGAGCAACCTTTAATCAGACTCCTAATTGGTCTTTCCCTCTGTTTCAACATTTGTCATTTGAGGAAACCAAGAGCAGTTCCCAAATTAGCGTTTTTAAGTAACATTCAGGACATAATCAGGTCTCTTTGAAAAGGGACAGTTCTAAATTCAGTCATAAATGTTTGATACCGTTGTCTGCCAAATTTAGCAAATGGTTTTAGTGGGGACTTGTATTTATCAAATTACCACCTTCAAGACAAATGCTTGTGGGGAATGCATTACGCTCAGTCTGCCTAGACCTTATTCTGCTAATGAGGGCATGCCCCATCTTTTCCAAAACACCACTTCTAAAACAATGGTCCAGTTTTTACATTACAGCCACGGCTGCCTTGTACCAACTGAGCAGCTGTCATTTAGACTCCTCCTATCAACTCCGAATTCCCTTTCATCTAGGGTCTGTGTTATGTGACGGCGGCCCAGAGCAGTGACCTATGACTACGCTTGACTTCTTATCTCATGACATGTGGACTAACTTACAAATGCAGGTAATTAGTTAAAGATGTTTCATGACAAATTAGACTAATGGAATTGTAATGGTTAAATTTACATCTTGAGGTCAGTTTTAAGGTCCCTTGTTAAGGGTGATAGTTCAAAATGCAAGTTGTCAGACTCTGGGAAGTATCTTGTTTCTTTTAATAAAGTGTTTCTTTTGCATGTGAAAAGCCAAGGACATAACTGCTGAGATAGGGCCTGATCCAAGGGAAACAATCAGGCTGGCAGTTTCTGGATAAGGCCATCTCCCCAGTCTTGCCCCCAAACTTTGTCCTGTAGGCAAGATACACAGTGGAGCAGAGCAGCAAACATGAGGAAGGATCAAAGCACACAGCTTTGCACCGCTATGAACACCAATCTTTCACTCTCCCCTCGCACCTTTCGACAGAAAATTTCATCTGACATCGTTCTTCAGAGAGGAAGTTAATTTTGCAAAATCAAACAGCCCAACATAAATTAAACAGATAAATCATGTCCTGTTATCCGCATCCTTCCTCCAGGAGGAGCCTGCGTGGCTCTCCCCGTAGGCTCTTCTAACAATAGAGCTGCTTGTTAACTCTCACACAATGCTAAGGACAAATGGGAAAGGAAGAGACAACAAAATGGAAAACATCATTCTGCAATTTTGTCAATCCCTGGTGTGCCCATGTCTTGAGCACTGCTTGCAGTTCTGGTCGTGCCATGTCAAAAAGGTATTGTAGAGTGAAGAGAAGCAGCGAGAACATCAGAGGTACCAAATTGCTTTTATAACCTTCATGGACAAGGACTCACTTGGTTATCAAGCAGACAACTGAACTTGGATGTGACTGAGGTATTTAGTGTGGAGTGGGATGGAGAAAGCAAACAGGGAATAATTACTCTTTGCTCTGTATAACAAAAAGGAAACACTTTTTACACAGCGAGTAGGTCACTGGTATAGAATCCAAAGGAGTAAGTGGGTTCAAAAAAATTAGGTAAATTCATGAGAATCTACCATCAGCCACTACAAACAGGAGTTCAGATACAGCCTGGAGCTCAGGAATTGCCTCCATACACAGCACCAGGAGCTGGAAAGACACAGCAGAAAAAAATCTCTTGTCTCGGTGCCCCCTTTTATGCTCTTCTCTTATGCTTCCAGTGCTGCACTCTCTGAGACAGGACACCAGGCTGGCCAGGGCTTTGTTCTGACTCAACAGAGCCACTATCATCACCTGATCTTGCGCCTTTCCTCATTGCAGACAACTAATTAGTCACAGATAAGGTGAAGTCCACTTCCCTTCAAAGGCAGCCCTGACCTCTGATGGCCATCTAAAGGAACAGCTTCATTTTCAGGGAGCCGGGTTCCAGCGGTGACGAGGGGCAGGGGTACGTGCGTGCAAGTACATGTACATACACATGTGACCGGGAACGAGATCCCTAATCACACAGCCCCCATTTTTAACTCCAAGCACACGCTTTGATCTTTTCTTTTCCAACATAAACACAGAGCAGGGTACACATTTAGACAGACATTCCCTGCTGAAACAAGCTGCACTACTCCCTGCCCGGGCAGAGAACAAGACAGCGAATGACACAAGACAGCTGTTAGCTGCGCTGCTGAATCCACACGCTTTGGATATAACGGCAAAAAGCGCAGTGCAAGGACCCCTACAGAACAGAAAGAGTAACGTGGGTTTCTGTGTTCAGACATCACTCCAGAGCCAGTCCAGGCAGCTCCTGCAGGAACAGCACCCGCCCCTGCTGCTTCTCTCTTGAAACTGAGATCAGTCTATTGAATTCACCTTAAAAAAAAATCAATCATAAAGGAATGGATCCTACCCTGATTTGGTACCATCTGGTTGGTCTTCTGCCTTTTAGGCAAAGTGCCCTCCCCAGTGCCACGAGGATCGGTGGCTGTGTGAGATGGAGACCGCTGTGTCTCACAGCCCCACTGTGGCGTGGGCTCTTCCCGACGTGTGGCACAGCCCACGTGTGCCCTTGCACCCAGCTGAATCGCGGGTCAGCCCTGAAACACACCTTTCTCATGGTTGTGTCTCCCTCCTGGGGAATCTACATACCCAGGAAAAACTCCTTTCTTTAGGTCCTTCCCAGGATAGCACACTGCGCACCTTCCCTGCATTCCATGAGTTCTAGTAGCTGAGGGAAAAGGAAATGTACAGATGAAACAAATCAACTCCAGTTCCACTTGGGAGCCATGGTGCTGGAGCTCCTGCTACGGCAGCTTACACAGCCAGCTCTGGGGCTCCCCAGGTATCGGCCAAAACGGCACTGTCATTGCTCGCCTTCTCTCCCACCCTCCGGAGGCCACAACCCAGAGGGCAGACTGGCGGCACCCGGTCCGAACCCAGCAGGGACAGTCGGGGATGAGGGTTCCTTCCTCCTTCTCCCAGCATACGCACGTGTGGAGTAACAGGCCAGGCATTTGTGTTTAAAAAGAACATTTAAATTATCAGATGAACATCAAAGGAAAATAATTATTGTTTACTATACTGACTACATTATTTTTTTCAGGACAATAACTGCAGGAGTGGAGAATTTAGGTATTTAATATGGATGTAAGACAGCAGTTGTAAGATGACAGGAGGAATAAGCCAAGACAAACAAACACCCACTCAGTGCCTTGACTTCCTCTATCTTTCATTTCCCTAATTCCTGGCACACGTCATTCATACCTTTTTCATATATGCATCAGGGCAAAACGACAGATGCAAATGCAACAGTTTTCCCCCACAGACAAAACCAGGATTTAAAAGCCCATTAACAGAGCCCTGCAGGATTCAGTACATTGTGCATCCTTGTAAATACGCATGCACGCTCTTTTTATATTGGTTCATATATGTGAAATAGTAACCAGTAGTAAACACAAAAACATAAAATGAGAACCTCATGTTATTACTACTCTACAGTTCTTGTTCTTTATGTGAGAGCTTTTAGCATTAATAGCTAGAGGAGAGTACATACAAGTCACTCTGAGTTTTGAGAGAACTAATTAAGTTCTGCTGGTTTCTATTACAGAGATAGGACTATTTGGATCTTGAACTTAAGACAGAAAGAAGTGAATAATAATTTATCTTTAACATAAGAAAGAGAAAATACTTGCCATTAGTGGAATAGTAACAGCTGTTAACTCTGTAGAGCATATATGTATTAGATTGAAAAGTCTCAGTAGGGAAGATACTTCAGCCTCAAGTATCCTCAGAAGACACTGACATACATAAGCTGTATTTTGCAATGTGTTTGTAAAGTTAATGCTTGACAATTTTATGGTTTAGTATTACTATACAGAAGTGATATGATGTTATGAAATAAATTATTATTTAATGCACATAACCAGTGGATATAATAGAAAAAGTAATGTGAAAAGTGGATAATATATCTATGCTAGTCTAATATCTATCCTTAATCGTGCTTCGAGAGAGCCAGAAAGCTGTGCTATTAAGTTTGCCTTTGTTAGAATACTTACTTAATAGTAGTAATAAAGGATAATAAACACTTATCCTGTTTGCTTCCACTGACTCAGATACAGATGTTTACTAAAATACATTTGATAATTCCATGTAGGACAAAACTAATTAGAATCATAAAATCACAGAAATGCTGGTTGGAGGGGACCTCTGGAGATCCCCAGTCCAGCCTCCCATTCAAAGCAGGACTACTGCCAACACCAGATCTGGTCAACCATGGACTGGCCTGACAGCATCTTAAAAGCGTACAAAGACAGAGATTTCACAGCCACAGAAGGCCAAACGTATCTTGGGCTTCATCAAAAGAAGCACGACTGGCAGGTCGAAGGAGGTGATTCTCCCCCTCTGCTCTGCTCTGCTCTCGTGAGACCCCACCTGGAGTGCTGTGTCCAGCTCTGGAGTCCTCAGCATAAGGACATGGACCTGTTGGAGCGAGTCCAGAGGAGGGCCACGAAGATGGTCGGAGGGCTGGAGCACATCTCCTATGAGGACAGGCTGAGGGAACTGGGGTTGTTCAGCCTGGAGAAGAGAAGGCTCCAGGGAGAGTTTATAGCAGTACCTGAAGGGGGCTACAGGAGAGACGGGGAGGGACTCTTGATCAGGGAGTGTGGTGACAGGACAACGGGTAATGGTTTTCAGCTGAAAGAGGGGAGATTTAGATGAGATATTAGGAAGAATTTTTTTCCTTTGAGGGTGGTGAGGCACTGGCCCAGGTTGCCCAGAGAAGCTGTGGATGCCCCATCCCTGGAGGGGTTCAAGGCCAGGCTGGATGAGGCTTTGGGCAACCTGGGCTGGTGGGAGGTGTCCCTGCCCATGGCAGGGGGGGGGGGAAAATGATCTTTAAGGTCCCTTCCAACCCCAACCATTCTATGATGATTCTATGACTTTGGGTGACCTCTTCCAGTGCTACACCACCCTCCCGATGAAGAAATGGAGCATGACAAAGTTTACTGAGAGTTGAAGTATCTTTTAAAAGACTAATGAAGGTCAACTGAAGCTTGGTCTTATGAAAGAGACTGTCCCTCCCTAGAAGTCTTGTCTCACTGTTAACTCTTACAAATAGAGTAAATCCCAATTAAAGAACAGTATTTAACTGGCCTATCTCTGTTTCACCTCCAAGCGCCCAATAACACAGAATATTTTGATCTCTCACCAGTGAATATATCATCAAAATCACATTCTGATGGTATGGAAATGTTCTTAATTGTATCTGATGGAAGGAGATCTGAGGTGAATGGACACTTAACAGGAACTTAATCCAGATTTCCTGTGCACTGCTTAACCAAGTTAACTGCAAGATCACTTTATTGTTGCTTAGTCTTCCTTTCCCACAACCTACCACAAAGATAAATTACAAAAGGTTGAAACAACTATCTCAGGGCAGCATCAGTGACAACAGCACTCACCAGGATCTGAAATTTAGCCTCTCTTTACTACCTAAGAAAAAGGCACACTTCATAATCACTGCAAGTGTGGAGCTCACCAGGATCTGTCTGCCACTCTGTGGCTTCATCTTCACTGGGATGGATCCTGCAGTTCCTCCTGGAGAATGTAAAACACAGTCACTGCCTGACACACACTGACTTTAGACATCTGTAAGATTTCAAAGAATCCACTGGAGCCTTTAGGAAGGGTTCAGTTTTTAAAGAAACACCTAAAAATGACAAGTGGCTGATGGGAATGAAAATGCAACAGGAGGGTGGCAAAAATAAGCTTCAGTGCTTATATTTACACTCCTAAAATGAATCAGTTGGAATGTCATTGAGTGTCTCACCTGAAGAGCAAAAGAACAGCCAGGTCTCTGTGCTCACTCCCCATCATTTCATTTCCTACCATTGTTGTGCCGCAGCGTCAGCTCATGTAACAGAAGGAACTGATTTCCCGGAGCCAGGATTTACTCCTGAGAATGGGACCACTCAAGCCCCTGCAGAGGTGCTATTCTGTACCTGCAGAACTTCTTTGCCTTCATCTCGAGAGTGATAGCTGAAAGATGCTGGATCCCATTACTGTCTCTAAACACACAGTCCCCTGATAGCCTGGATCACGCAGTGCCCCTTTTCCTGCAGCAGTGTAAACATTTACCAAGAGAAGACAGGGAAATATGATCTGACACGAGGAGATTAAGCTGTATGGGTTTTTCACAGGAAGCCAAGTTCTTTAGCTGTCAGACAGAAACCACAGAGTGATGCCTATTGTTTCTTAAAGAGTAATTACTTCTGATTGCTTCCGAGTACACTAATTTGTCTTGATACAGAATGACAGCATAACCCAGAGCAGTGGATAGCCACATTGCTTTACCTGCCTACAGGTTTTCTGGGGCTGGCAAGCATACCCACATGGATTTGAGCAGCACTTCTTTTTGTCAGGACACTGTAGATCCACTTTGCCCAGTGAGGGGAAGTGCCCCGGCTTAGTGCTGAGAAGGGATCTCAGGAGCTCACGGCTGGGCAGGGATGGGGCTGGCTCCACAGGCAGCAGCAGCGTTACAGAAAGACAAAGCAGAAGAGACTAGAAACAGCCAGTTTCCAGAAAGGAAAAGCTAAACTGAATGAATGGATGAAGAATGATAGAATTGTAATTGCCAATTTTCTAATGCGCTCTTATTCTCTTATATTCTTATATACAATATATATGTTGCTACCTGAATCCATTCATGCACCTATGAAAAGCCTTTTGCTAATTTCATCCAAAGATGTAGTAGTAGTTCAAGGGAGGCAGGAATAGAGAGACAGGAAAAACTTGCTACTTCACAAAATTGTTGGAAATGTCAGAACGTACCCTGGACCCCAGTCTAAGTCCTCTTCTGCAGGGCTGACTTTGCTCTGTCACAATTTTACACGCTTGATGCAGGGCAGGAGGAACCTCTGCACTAATCGAAGAATCCTCCTTTGTCGGTGCTTTGTACCTGTGGTGCTGTCAAATAAGGAAAACTTAGACATCTTGCAAACTGAAAGGTGAAAAAAATGTTCAGGTTAGGTCACTCAGGGTGTTTTGTTGTCGTTATTTTTAAACATTTTGTTTCTATTTTAATTTTTTTCATTTAAATTTTCTGATCTCTATTTTCTTAAAACTTCAAAGTAGAAAGTTGCTTCAATTGAAATAAAAATATGAAGATTTCAGGTTAAAAATATCAAAACATCCTGTCATGCACATTCTGAAAAAGCATTTCCATGCTTTGTCTGAGTTAGAAGAGTAGTGGAAAAGGATCCTGGTTTATGAATCATTTCAATTTTGAAAAATCAGGATTTTTCTGAGGGGAAAAATAGGAAAAGAAAAAAAAGCTCATCAAAGAATCCCTGACTGATCCTAAATAAAAGTTCACGTATGATCATCAGTGATACTGTCTATTTGTAGGAAAGAACATTTTTACAGTGTAGAGTCTTGCATCTGGGCAAGA
>NW_010126639.1:0-2747 GCF_000699245.1 Pterocles gutturalis
ACACGAGTTATGGCTGAAGTGATTTCCAAGGGCTATTTGCTGCTGCGGTGCCAGCCGGGATGCCCAGGCTGTGTTGTGCCTTTGCCCGTTCACACTGAACACAGGGGTGTGGAGGGGATATCTGGCATGTCAGCAGCGGGATCGGGAGGAGGTAGAAGCCTGGGAAGTGGCATTTGTCTCTGCAGCTCTGTCCCCATCAGTACATCAGGGGCAGTCACCTCGCTGTGCTGTACAGAGGGACTCTGCAGACACAATGCATTAAACAGGGGAGGGGATGGGCTGTCAGTCGCCATGGCTGTATGTCCATCCTCTGTTGGTGGTTCCTGTCCAGTCCCAGCACTAGCCACAACAGGTTGCAGAGCAGTGCCAGGTGGGGTCAGGATCCCATTCCCACATTCCCACTGGAGATTCAGGGGGAAAAGCGCAGTCAGAGACCCCCAGATGAAAACCCATCAGCAGAGAGGTGTCCTGTTAGCAGCCGGGCATGATCCGCCAGCCCAGGACATTGTCACACCCTGCAAATCAGTGGCCCCTTTGGATACTGCTGACACACTGCTGCTGCAAGACCTGAACGTTTGCTGACAGCAAAGAGACCAGGTGCTAGTGGGACCAAACACGCCTGGCAGGGAAGAGGCAGCCAAAAATCTGCAGAAGAGATGTGCTGGATACTGGGGCAAGGGCTATGCCAGGGCCACAAAAGCAGCTGGAGTGGGAAGGAAACTCGAAGAAGCTTCTTCTGGAGGCATTTTCAAAATCACATCATGCCAGGCTCAGGTGCGGACTTCCCAATGACACACAGGAGACCTGGCTCTGTGATAAAAAAACGTCCAGTGACATTTCAAGCACCCAATTTCCATCTAACTGAAGACTTTTGAAAGAACAACCTGAGGTCAACCCAGTAAGCTGTCATCCTATGGAAAACCACTCCTTGCAGCCTTTCAAGGGATGCTGCACAGAGAGTGGCACCTGTGGCACAGCAGAGCTGGTCCCCAGCACTGCCAGCGTGCTCCACGTGCTCCATGTGCTCTGCCAGACCAGCGCCAGCAATGCTCCCAGCTGGCGCTTGTCTGCCTCGTGGCTTTCCAAGACAGACCAAGAGCCCAGGGCTGCCAACCCACCCCATTCACCAACTCAAGAAAGGAATGGGGAGGGCAGAGGACTGCAAACCAGGACAGAGGACTCATTCATCCCCCCTGCTCCTGGCTTCGGTGTGTTCCAGGCAGTCTTACTACAATGCAGCATTTTGTGTGCTGCAATCCATCCATACACACGCTCGCCTCTCATCCCCTGCCAGGATTTACTCTCCTGAGGCACCTAGAGCCGAGCCTGTAATAAATCAGGCAGCAGCCTCCATCCAAGACACGCACATCCCGTTTTGCTCTGCTGAAAAATGAGTGCCTCGCTTTTCATTGGAGTACCTGGAGCAGGCAGACAACCACGCTGACCCGGGACACAGTATCACCTCCTGAATGAAGGGAAGGTTGCTCTTCAGACACTGTCTCCCCGGCCCATTTGCTGTGCTCCGGTGTGTTTCTTCTCCCCTTACAGGGCAGGGAGCTGGCTCCCACATCCTGATCCCTCAAACTTGGGTGCCCTGGTCCTCAGTGCTGCCAAAGTGAGTTTGAGTCCATCAGCCTCTGAATTCAGTGATACAGGAGCTGACTATGGCCATTGCTCTCTAATGACCTGGTGAGACACTGGCAGCAAAATCCTCCCAATGCACTGACGGAGGCTGGGAACGGGCACATGTGGGGTGTGGTGGAGGGATGTGCCCCTCCCCAGCCATGGGCATCTGGAGAAATGTCTCCAGCAGGACACACCCAGGGAAATGTCCCACCGGCACAGAGGGATTTTGCCAAGGGCTCCTGCGGTAGCACACCGGTAGATCCAGCCCTGGTGCACGCACGGCTCTGCCAGCCACAGGAGGAAGAGCAGCAGCAGTGCTTGGGTTTGATTCGCTGCACTGAGATGCTTGGGAAAGTCAGGAGAGTGACTGGAGCCAGGACATGGGGTGTGGGAGGGCAGCCACACTCCCAGAGACACCCAGAGAGAGTGGGTGACCAGCAGCCGGGTCAGCGCACGGTGCCACTGCAGCACGGAGCCTCCTCCCAGCCTCAAGCTCCCTGCGCTGTGCAGGGGGACATGGCCCCACTTGGGGAAGCTGGAGCTGAGGCCAAAGCCATCTGGCTTTGCTTTGCATGCTGCTGAGATATTTTTCGTTGGGTTTATTTTCACGCCGATCCCCAGAACGCAGAGACAGGCAGGAACGCGAGAGCTGAAAGCAAACAGGAAAAAGGCAGGTTCCCTTGGTTTCTATTTTTAACACTGCAAACAACATTAGTGTCATTATATTTAGAAAAAAAAAAAAATTCGGAGCGTTTCCTGCCTCCCCTCTCAATACCTTCAGCTATTTCCTTGCAGATGTTTCCAGGGGCCAGGGCTCCGAGGCAGGAGGAGTGAGGCTGGGCTCTCACCCTGCACACCAGCCCCAGGAGAGGAAGGTCCTGAGAGAGGAGAACCAACTTGAAGCAGGTGCCATGGCCCTGCATGGGGACAGGGAGGACAGCCAGGCTGTGGAGGGCATGGCCAGGTCCAAGCAGAAGCTGCATGTCACCGCAGAACCTTCATGCTGCCTCTCCATGAGCTGCAGCGCCTTTGGTGCCATCGACGATGGCATGATGGGGAGTGCAATGCCAGGGAAAGCACCGTGGCACCATCACGGCACAGATTTAGGGAGAGAGGCGGCG
>NW_010126639.1:2763-3531 GCF_000699245.1 Pterocles gutturalis
TGCAGAGACCAGGGCGGAGCAGAGTGTCCCTGGACCAGGCTGGGGGGCGAGGGGCTGGTCTGCAGCACAGGCTGCACCATGGGTGTCCTCTCACACCCAGCACCATCCCCGTAATGGGGATCACATGGGGACTGGTGAAAGTGGCAGCAGAAAAGTGAGGTCTCAAAGCCAGGGTTGGACGCAGAGGGTGGCTGATGTCCCTTGGAGCCACAGCCACTTGTTGCTTCTTCACTCACATGTACCAGGCTGGCCTGGCCTCACCTGCGCTGCGCGGAGGATCTTCCCCTCGCTTTGACAGCGCTCGGCTCACTGCCTCGCACTTGAGACTGCGGTTTGCAAAGTGTTTGTGTTTAACTCTCATACAGGCAATCCAGAATGTGTTTTCTGCAGGGCAGGCCAGCGGAGTGGCTTCACCTGCGCAGGCAGCAGACCACATCTCAGCAGGACCAGGGCATGGAAAGAAAACTGGAGTTTGAATGTGGTCAGCTTCTGGCGGTGGAGAGTGCAGCCATCCATCGGGGAAATGGCTCTCCTCACCCCAACCGTGCGAGATCTGGTTTCCAGCAAAATCCCTGCCCTAGGAAAGAGATGGAGAAAATGTCAGAAATGTGGCACAGACAGCATGCACGGCAGCCAAAAGCACCTCAAAACCTACCCTGCAGCGAGGGCTGCAGAGCATCCTGGCTGCCCCACGCCCAGCTGCTCCCCACGCTCTAAGCTGCTCCCTTGGCAGCGCCCTGTAGGAGATTCGTCCTTCATTGGGCTCAG
>NW_010126639.1:3550-4294 GCF_000699245.1 Pterocles gutturalis
CCTTGCCCAGGTGCCACAGTGCCTGGGCTGTGTTTCCCTTCCTGGAGTTTGGTCCATGAGAGGAGCTGCCTTGCGAGATGTTCCTGAGGGGCTCTGGCTGGCTCCAAACCAGAGGAAAGCTCCTGGGACAAGCTGGGACACCGTCAGGCTGCCATTGCCAGCCCGGGGCAACCTGGTGCAGACAGTCCCATCAGTCAGACACCCCCTTTCTATATTTCCTTCCCCAAAGCCCCGCAGCAGGTAGAAACAACCCCAAAGGGTCTTTATTTGAGGACTACACAAAGGATGCCCTGCAATTCCCAGCACAGCCCAGCTCATCCCAGTTCCCAGCATGGAGGCAGTCCTGCTGCAGCTCCACCACAAGCCACTGGGCTTTTTCCCAGGGTAGGGGCGACGGCTGCGGGAAGGAGCCTTGCTCTGGTGACCCCCAGCAGGAGCTCCTGCTATTTTTTGCCCAGGGCTGCAGTGATCTGGGCTGCTGTCATGGCACACGTGGTTCTCACAGCACTGCCCTGTCCGCTTCACCGAGGTGTCTCTGCAGATGGTCCCGGAGGTCTGCGGCTAGCTCGGCAGGGCGGGATGCTCTGTGATGCTCCCGGGGCTCCTCTCCCCCCAGATTGTCCGAGCTCTCAACAGGAGCTCACCAGCAGGCTCCTTGGAGGAGCCGTTCCCAGCATGGTCGGAGCCAGGGAGGTGCCGATCTCTGTGCCAGAAGCGGAACTGGACCGGTTATGCGAGCAGAAA
>NW_010126639.1:4323-10394 GCF_000699245.1 Pterocles gutturalis
AGAACGAGCAGAGGCTAATCCAGAACCTGACACATCCCAGTGAGTCACGAGTCAGGGATGGGTTCTTTTTTCCTTTCTTTTTTTTTTTTTTTTTTTTTTTTGAACTTTTTTAAAAAAAATCATCAAAAAACTTTAGTCACAAAACCTTCCAGAACAGTCTCCCTTCCCATGGCCAGGGGGGCTGCAGGACCCCAGGCACGCAGGGCTTGCAGGGCTGAAAGCCAGCAGACTCCCATGAAATAAGAATCAGGGAGCTTTCCTGCAACTGCTAAACCAGCATCTCGTGGGAGCGCGGTGGGGCGGCTGCAGCGCAGCAGCATCAGGTGGGGGCTGTAACCTGCAGCCTCCCGCAGCTGGGTGAAGATGGAGCTGTCACCACGGAAGATGGAGCTGTCAGTCACCACAAAAGATGCAGACATCACCCTGTTTGTGTGCAGCGGCAGGTAGCTCCATTGGGAAGGGGAAGCACCCACCATCCATCTCCTCCTGCCGCCGTGGTGCTAGGGCGTGGGCAGCTCCCAGCCCAGGGTTTCTGTTCATCTTTTCCTATTTCTGCCCGCTGTCATTGCGGTGTCTGGGGACTCTCGCCTGAGAAGACGCCTCGGTGGGGGGAGACTTTCGTGATGGGGTTTTCCAGTCTCCCAGGGGAATGGCAAGACAACAAGACTGACACAACCCTTCTCCTTCCCTTTCTTTACCGTGTCAGGGAAACCACCAGTTCACAGGAGATCCCCATGCCCCAGGACACTGTCCCCCAGCCTCTGCTTGCTTTCTCAGGCAGAAATCCCTGCCATCTCCAGATGGCCACAGGCACCAGCTTTGCAGGGACTTTCTGCAGGGATCTCCCAGGCTGCACCTCCTCCTCCAGCCCTGCTTTTGTGGGTGCGGTTCCCCAAGACACAGCCATGCCCTCGAGGAGGAAGCATCTCTCCTGTGCAGATCGACATCCTGCTCCACGCAGCTCGGGCTCAGCCAGCATGAGGTCTGAGGACACCGACCCCTCCAGCTCTGTCCCTGGGGTCCTGCAGGTCTCCAGCCCCCCCAGTGCCCACCCAGAGCCCCTGCCCCAGCTGCACTGGGCACCAGCCCACTGAAACCTCCCCACACCGTGGGGGCCAGCATTAGCCAGCCTGGCTGTAAAGGGACAGTCTTGGCTTCTGCTTTGTGGTCAGAGCACAGAGAAGCCCAGCCAAGCAGGCTGGTTGCTTTTAATTAGGCTCAGGACCTGCGTGAGGCAGCCGCCTCCCTGTTCCTTCGTGGGGGATACTCGTTTAGGGGCCACCGGTTTGCAATTAGCAAGTCACTGCTCTCCCACCTCCCGCAGCAGCAGGTCACCCTGCCCGTGGGCAGCCCGACAGCTGGGCGAGAGCGTGCCCAGCCAGACACCTTTTACAAATCATGCTGCATAGTTCGCATTCTCGGCCGGTTTATGAGCATTTCAGCTCCTCATATTGATCAGGGCTGGAGCCGAAGTAATTACATTCATGAGAAATAATTTCGCCTGATTTTGAGTCATATTTGAGCTGGTGCCCACCTCCTCTGCTCACCCCTCGACACAGGCAGCTCTCTCTGCTCGCCGGTACATACTTTCCAGGCGACATCGCTGCTTTCATAACCATACTGAGACCGAGAGGTTTGTTTTTCTCAACTGGATCCCACACACACACTAAAGGTTTCAGTCGTGTCTTTATTGACTTGGCTGGGGATGTGGACAAGAGGAGGTGGTTTATGTGAAGTGCATGCTTGGGAGATGTCTCCAGATGTCTCCAGTGTTGGGAGGGCACATAGAGGACGTCTTGGGCCCTGGGACTCCCCTGCATCGCTGGCCTCAGCCTTTCTGGTCTTGCTCAGGAGATGGAGATCAAGCCCAGCCCTTGCTTTATTCCCTGGGGTGGGGGTAGGAAGTGGGACTCACCCCAAAGCCTTGGTGTGAGCCCTGGGGAGCAGCAGCATGTCCCCTTTGCCAACTGGTTTTGGGTGGTGACCAGTCATTTGGGTGTTTTAAGTGCTGGGTGTGAACAAAGTCCTGGTACAAGAACTAGCAGCTCCTCAGTCCCCCCAAGACCAGCCCACGGCACTGAGCCCTGCTGATGTGCCCAGTGTCCAAGCTGGAAGCCCCTTCCCTGCCTGGGCCAGACTCCTTCACATCAGCAAGGATGCCCCAAAGTGCCTGCTGCAGAAGGTCTTTGGGAAGGTCCCAGTAACAGCCAGGGGTTTGCAAGGAAGCTGTGCAGAGAATCCACTGGGGATATGCCAGCCAAGGAGGGTTATCTTTGCCCCAGGTCACTGTCCCCTCCCTAGCACCATCCTGTCCCAACACCATCACCCTCTGTCCCCTGTACATAGTCCCAGCATCCTGAATCCACCAGCACCCTGAGCTGCTCCAGCTTGCAGTGCTGCTGCTGACAGCAAGCCAAGGCCAGCTCTGGGGACATGAAGGGCTGTGACACTGGGAACAGACACAACCTGTGTCACCCAGACCTCCTCCAGCACCACCCCCTTCCCAGGCACAGCACCGGCTGCTGCGTGAGTGCAGCACTTGCATTCTCAAAGATCTTCCCAGGGTCACGGAAAGTAGGGCTGGAAGGAAACACAGACATCACTTAAGCTCTCCCACGCTAAAGCTGAGCTGGCTGCAATTAAAAGGTGAGTTTGGCGAGACCTAAAAGCATCACTGGCCGTACCTTAGTGCAGGTCTCAATTTGCAGCCTGTTTGATGCTGCAAGGGAGATGGCAGCTGCTTGAGAACACAGAGCACACTCGAGCAAGACAAGAGCTGCAGGAAAAACACAGTCTATTCTAGCCTGAAACCACAAGAAAAACAGAGATAGTCAAAAAGAATGAGCAATTTGATCAGGAAACACGAGTTAGCCATGCAGCTCCACGGAAAATACCAAGAGCCTGTCAGTAACCACACAAGGTCAGGGACTGGGGTTTATATCTTGTCTGAAAGACGAAACTTCTGGTGAGACTTTTTAAAATAAGTTTATGTTTGATGATGTTTGATACCAAAAATAAACTCTCAGAGGATCATAATGTTTGATACGTGATGATTTCTGACACTGTTTTCCAAATAATAATGGAAAGACTCATCTGGCTGAAGTTTCCAGGCTTTGTTTTACAAAAGTCTTACTCTTTGGGTTATCTGAATGTTTAACTTAGGGGGACAATTATGAATTACTCTTGTCTGGACTGCAGAAAAAAAAAAATCACCCAGAATTACTGCCCAGGGTTTGATACGTCTATTAAGAAAAAGTGTTGTTCTTTCACAACAGCTGATACAAGGCTGGGCTGTGCTCATGAGAAGCCCCTCAGTCTGGATGATGAGATCTCACTCTAGTTTTGGCTATGCAAGGTTGTGATAGTTCATTTGCTCCCCATGTAATCGCTCAGCTCCTTCCTCTTGTCAATGTCAGACTTTGAGACCAGAACTAGCACCAAGTCCCATTTATCAGTGCTTCTTTCTAATGAAACCTACTTAAAAATCCCTGGAAAATGGGGAAGGATCATGTGTTCCCACCACCACGCACCGCTCCCCATCCAACAGACCCTTTTTCCCTGGGAGGGGACAATGCCCGGCCATTCCTCACTCCCTCACTGGCCTGGCCGTGGCGGCTGGGAGCTTGGAGGGGTCAGCTGGTCCCAGCTGAAGCCGAGGTTTTCTGATGTAGTTGCCTGACCATCAGAAACTGGACGGCAGCCCTGAATTCTTTTCTCACAAGTCACTTGGACGGCCCCCAGATGGTAAATACTTTCAGTCTCTCCTAGCCCGGGTCGGGGGTGGAAGCAGTGACCTCAAGGTAAAAGATTGCCTGGCCTGTCCCTTGTCCCTTGGGGTGGCCAGTCCTCCCTGCCCGGCCCTGCTCTCCAGTTCAGGTGCAAGAACCAGAGGGAATAAAAATGGTCACAGAGGGGTGGAAATGGCCATCGCCACCTCTCTCGGCTCTTGCTGTTTGAAACTGGAGCAGCATTCGTTCTGGGTAGGAAACAACTTTCCCATCCTGCCAAAAATGAAGGTATTTCAAAGTTTCACAAAGCCAGGGTGTTTCCAGAAGTCTCATGAAAGACAGCCAGCAGCCACCCCGAAGTGTCCAACTGCTGAGGGAGACCTGAGATGTCTCCTTTTCACCTCAGGGCTTTTGGCCTTTCCAAGCTGGGGGTCTGTTCAGCTTTCCCACCCATGCTGTCCACCCTCCATGGACAGCCCTGCTCCCCTGCAGCAGGGATTTGAGCCAGGAGCACCCAGAAACAGAGGGAACGTCCTCCCCACCAAAATATGGAGCTGGGCTCACCCTAGACCCATTATTTCACTGTTGATACGAGGAGGAATAGAGCCAGCAAAGACCCAGGACAGCCCAGGTTCTCCCCAGAAGAGACGAACATCCAGACCCTGGTGTGACTTCAGGCAGCTCTAGGGAGGGTGTTCAACGCACGGCATAAAGAAGGGGAGAGTCTCGAGCAAAAGAAAGGGATGGAGAGAGAATATGGTCTATATCCATCCCAGATGGATGCAATTTCAGCTGAGGAGGGTGCACAAATGAGAACTTCGCAGTGTTATTCATGATGGCATGTTAAATGGCACAGACATGAAAAAAACCCAGCTGTCTAAAATGTAAATTCACTGGGTCAGTTCCTTCATTTCTATAGAAACAGCAGAGCTTGCCAGTGGCTAACTCAAAGGAGATGTATTCAGATCCCTGTATCAACTATTTTCTTGCACAGCTGACCACAAAAGAAAAAAAAAATTACAACCCCCCAAAATCCTGACAATAATACCATGGAAACTGCGGAGCACAACATATGGACTTAATTACCAGCTATGAAATCACACGTATGGTACAGAACACATATGGGGTACGTGCTCCAGAGGGGAAGCGTTATAACTGAGTATTTATAAAACAAACTGCTAATGTGCTGCTCTCGTGTGGATTCACAAATCAAAACCTGCACAAGGGCTGTATTGCTTTGCCAGGCTCTGCCTGCATCCCTGGCCCCCCAGCATGGCAACCTGGGTGGGCATGTGGGACCCTGAGAGCCAGGAGAAGGGACACTCAAGCCCAGGTCACCCAGGAAAAAGCCCCCTCGGGAAGGCAGAGTCATGGTGGACGTTGTGGGCACCCCTCCAGCCCACTTCTCTGGGCACCCTCAAAATGCAGCGAGGTACCACCAGGCATTGCCGATGCCATCTGAAGAGGGGGCAGCCAGCTGAGTGTGGGGCGGCAGATTTGGCCCCTGTCTGGCTGCTTGACCCTCTGTTCCTGCCCGAGCAATGCTGGCTTCCTGGTGATGTCACACCATCACAGTGATGTCACCTTACTGCAGCGAAATCTCAGTGACATCGGGTATGCAGAGAAAGCAATGTCCCTTCTTGTCCCAAGCTGAGGGAGAGGGTAAGGAATGGGTCCCCACCCCAAAGACCCAGGGTGGGGGAGGGATTAATCACCAGTGGGTTCCCCTGGGCAGCCCTGAGCCTGAGCCCCCCTGGAATGCCCCACTGCCCCCCAAGGCCATGATCATGCACAGGGCTGTTGGCTGGTCCCAGAGCTGCTCACTGAGGGCAACGAGAGGTTTTCGTTTCCCCTACGAGCAGTGTCACCTGATTTCTAACTGGGAAATGAAGTCATGCCCATTAATCAGGAATCCCTAATAAACACAAGCCTGGAATAATTAACTGAACTCGCTGTCTCCCTGCGGCAAGGCTGGAGCAGCGCTTCGGCTGCTCTCGAGCTGTTGCTGATCAAGGCACCTGCGGGATGTCTGGCTGAGCCATGGCATCTGAAGCATCTCTGGGGAGCAGAGAAGAAAGCTGCAGCACGAGATGTGGCTCCAGCATTCAGCATCGAACCTTCTGGCTCGTGAGCACCCATCAGTAGGCTCTGAACCCCCACTCTAGCAAGGACGGAGCAATGCACGGTCCTCACCTCTCCCCAGCAGCAGGCAGGTTGCCAGAGCAGATCCCTGGACCTCGGGGCATGGCTTGGGTGATGTAGGGACCTGGGGCTCCACCACGAAGAGAGGAGACTCCAGCACGGGAAAAGTGACAGCAGCCTTTGGGAGGTGGCCTGGTATTT
>NW_010126640.1:0-337 GCF_000699245.1 Pterocles gutturalis
GCATCCCGCTGTCCCTTGGCTCGGCCGTGGGGTCACGGCTTGGGGGGACCAGGGGAGCACCCCCCCCCAGCACCGCCCCAAGCCATCACAGCGGCTAAAGCGCCTCACAGCTCCGACCCAGCGATTTTTAGGACATAAAGGACCAGGCAGAAGGATGCAACAAATTCAAACCTGGGGATGTGACACCAGATTAGGACAAGGTGGCCAGTGGCCACAGGGAGGACCTTGTTTTTTTTGAATTGGCCATTTAATGATGGCCACGACCCCAAAAGCACCTTCAAGCCTTTTCCAGCAGAGGAAGAAAAGTCATCCTCCTGTTCTATGGGGCTGATAAACA
>NW_010126640.1:776-1025 GCF_000699245.1 Pterocles gutturalis
TTCCCCCCCCCCTGCATGGGGGACACCAGGTTTTTGGCTGGGCTCTGGGTGGCTGACCCCCTCCCATCCGCACCGGGGGTGCGCACACCCCTCCAGCCCATCCCGGCACGTGCTGGATGTCAGCGCCGATGACAACCCGAGCGCGGCTGACATTGCCATGGTGACTGTCAAACGCTGCTGCTGGGATGACTCGTGCGGAGATGCTGCACTGGCACCTGCCCCCACAAAATGCTGACCCCCCCCGCCAGC
>NW_010126640.1:1175-1392 GCF_000699245.1 Pterocles gutturalis
AGGGGGTGTCCCCTCCCCGGGATATTTTTCTCTTGTCCAACTTCGGCCAAAGCCGTGGAGTTGGAGGGATGCTGAGCAAAGGCTCCGTCGCTGTGGCAACCTGCTGCGGCCGTCTCCAGGCGACCGCCCAGGGATGCTGCAGAGCTGCTCCGGAGGCAGCTCAAGAAGGACCAGGGCAGGGAAGGGAGGTATCCATAGGGATGTCAACCCCCCCCCC
>NW_010126641.1:0-28232 GCF_000699245.1 Pterocles gutturalis
CAGGCGTGTGCCCCCCTGAGAAGTGTGTGTGTGTGCGGCCGAGCTTCGCTTGGGGAGGGGGCACAGCAAGCCCAGGAGGGTGCAGACCCCCATGCTCTGCGTGTGGGTACCAGCTCAGACCTAGAAGCTGTGAAAATGCCCGACAGCGAAGCACACGGGCACCCCCAGCACCCCTGAACCCCCCCAGGCTCAGTGTGCGGGTGGGTGTCAGTGCTGGGCCCCAGAGCTCTGCTCAGAGCAGCGGGGGACAGGCAGAGGAGCGCCGAGGGGGGGTTGAGATTGTCTTATTTCGCAACTGTTGTTCGGAAAAATCTTCTTTCACTTTGCAGTAGCTGCAAGCTTCTGCCAGCAGATCCGTGATGCAGCTGGTGGTGAGGAAACTGCTCCAACTGCTGCTCGGAGACAAAACTGAAGTGAGGCCTTTCTCCTGTCTGTGTGGTTCTAGGTTGCCAGGGAGACTTCTCAACAGCAAGTCGTATCCTATAGAGACATTAATGTGTGAACCTTTCCCTTGCAATGGGTGTTAAATCTCAAGGGGGAAAGCAGGCCCTTTGCTTTGCCTGCAGTGCTGGGGCACGCTTGCTGGAAGTGAGATAGTGGCAGGTGGCTGCAGGGGATTTTGTGCCAGTAGCTTGGTCACCAACATTTGCTTTGGGATCATTCTCCCAGCTTAGTGGCACGTGGATGTCAGGCAAAGTCGTTTGAGAGAGCTTGGTCAGTGCTGTTACTGTGCACTCGGCTGCTTTTCCTTCCCTTGTCAGTAGGTGTTTGCTGCTGATTTTTACCATGGCCTGCTGGGTTGGTACAGAAGAGATTTAAGACTCCCAGTTGCTCTTAGCAGCGGAAGGCCTGCGCTCCTTCCTCATATCTCCTGACAGACAGAGAGGTCCCCAGGTAGTAGAAGTCAACTTTCTCCCAGAGGGTTTTGCTGGCAACTCAGTGTAAACAGTAGAAGATGAGTTCAAAGTCTTCTTGAATGACCTAAACCCACAGAGCTTATGATAAGGACAAAGTGTGCAACCCTTTCCTCTCAAACAGGCTCCAGGGTTATGTAATGCTCTGACAATGCGCTGCTTCCCGGTGACTGTTTTAAGTTTTGGCAGGTACATAAGCAAACAATGCAAATCCAACTTCTATGGCAGCTCTTCTCTGATTATCTGTAATCACTGCCTAATTTTGAAGGCATAGGGTGAAACACTTTTGGGAGCTCGGTGGAGTTGGACATCCTAGACCCACTTGTACCGCTGACTTGCAGTGCTGTGGAGTCAAACAAGCACAGCTGATGATGTTACAGGTCACGGAGAAGGGGATGGTCTCTGCTGACCTTGTTTCCAAGCAGCTACAACTGGTGAGGAAAGAACAGCCCAGAGCTGAGTGTGTGCAGTGGTACTGGCACAGGGGACAGTCATCTGTGGAGATGGTGTGTCTTGTGGAAGAAGGCTAATAGTTAGAAATGCAACTGTCTGATGCCAGCAAAGACAAAAAGGATGGTATTTGTGGGGTGGCCTGATCAGAGGGGATTCCTCTTTTTTTTTTTTTTTTTTTTGACATACGAATAGTTTGTGCGTTCTTGTGTACCTGCCCCATTAGCACTTGCTCTCCTACCTCCACTGTAAAGCAGCACTGTCTTTTGGGAACAAACAGAATGGAAACTCTGAAGATGGATACAGTCCAAAAAGCAGCTGCTGTAGGAAAAAAGATAATCTGCTGGCATGTCCAGCCCAAGGCCACAAGATCAAAGAGGCCCTCACCTGATGCACGTGGGTATCATGGCTTGCTAAGTTGTAGTGAGGGCAAAAGTGGTGTTGACCTGACTCTTCTGAGAGCCACATTTGACCCAGCAGGCACAGAAGAGGTGCATCAAAGTGGCAAGAAGCCATCTGCTGTGTTAATTCTCTCAGCAGTATCTATACACATGCTTTTTATTGTGTTTTCACCAGATCCCCCACTACAGCTTATAGCAAGGGCTGGCAAAAGGAGCTGCTTGATGATGATAAATACTGGGTCTTCGCACAGACCTCTTTTTCATCTCTTGCCCACCGCAGCCGTAACCACTTCTTGCTGAGATCTGTGTCCTGTCTTGTACCCACTGTGCTCCTCCTGTTCCCCTCCTCCAGAGAGCTCACCATGGTCAATGAGAACCAGCATACCTGCAGTGCCAGTTCCAGCTCCAAGTCTGATGGCAGCAGTAGTGGGAGTGAAAGCTCCAAGGACAGCTCACGCTGCTCCACCCCTGTCCTCGATGCTGACCGTCATGAGCGACTGCGGGAGAAGATGCGTCGACGGCAGGACTCTGGAGACAAGTGGTTCTCCTTGGAGTTCTTCCCTCCACGCACAGCCAATGCTGCTGTCAATCTCATCTCCAGGTGAGGGCTGCAGGGGGGAAGAGGGGAGAGAAGAAGTGTCTTTGGTGGAGGGCTGGGAAATAGCTAATGAGGCAGACTCTGCCTGTGCTCTGTCTGCCCTTCCAGCGAATGAAGCAGGTAAGGGGGCTGTGCTTTCCTGCCAGTGTCAGGTTTACTTTAAAAAGAAGAGCCTGTTCCAACCCAGAGCAGGAGAGAGACAAGTTAGGGGAGCCTTTGTTTCTTCTGTTAGGCACACTTGGGAAAGCAACAGAGACCCAGTCCATTTTTTCATATTTGTGGTCTCTACAGTTAGAGCTTGGAACAGGAGATTGCAGCATAGTCTCCCATCTCAAAAGGAATGGGACTTGCATTGCTGTCTATCAGAAGACATATCAGTCTAATAGGGTTTGCTGGGAGGGAGTTTATTCTGTGGAGAACACTCAAGTTCTCTCTTGTATGCTCTTCCTCATACAGCCTTTCATTCACTTCCTTACTTACATTGGCCACTTACTGAACTCCTAGTTCAGCACTTTTCTTGGTTTTTCCTGCTGCTGTTGTCCAGGCTCTCTCTGCCTGTTGCTGGCATTCCAGCAGTGAGCAAGATATCCCAGGCAAAGAGAAGGGAGTTGGGTACCTGGTAAGCTAACACAGCTCTAAAATCCACAGGTTTGACCGCATGGGAGCTGGTGGTCCACTCTTTATTGATGTGACATGGCACCCTGCAGGGGACCCAGGATCTGACAAGGAAACGTCTTCCATGATTATTGCCAACACCGCAGTCAACTACTGTGGCCTGGAGACCATCCTGCACATGACGTGCTGCAATCAGACCAAGGATGAAATCACAGGGCATCTGCAGAAGGCCAAGCGGCTCGGGTTGAAGAACATCATGGCACTGCGTGGAGGTGAATCCTTTTGCCCCATGATGTGCAGAGCTGAGGTTGGATTGCTATTGTGTTCAATTCCATGGTAAAAATGGAGAAATAAGATTTAGAGGCTCCTTTTACTGCAGGAGTTAAATGTTGAGACTACACTTCACCTGATCCTTTTGTTAGCATTCTCTCCAGTTCAAGGGTTGACAAAAGCAGTCCATGGGTAAAACTGCAAACTTGGAGGCTTCATCTTGTCTTCCTTTTGATAGCAGAAGATTTCTACAGCCCTATCAGATCTGAATCCAGCAAACAGTTGGAGAGAGCTGTGGATTTGTTTTCTTTTCAGATCCTATTGGTGAGGAATGGGAGGAAGAAGTAGATGGCTTCAACTATGCTGTTGACCTGGTTAAGCACATTCGCAATGAATTTGATGATTACTTTGACATCTGTGTGGCAGGTAACTGGCTTTCATTGCAGAGTGTGGGCTAGGGTCTGAGATAGGGAAATCAGCTCAGCAGTCCCTCTCTGGACCTGGGCTGTAAGTGACAGCACAATCAGACTGGCTATTTTCTCATTTCTAGCATGTTGTCTTGACCAGTAGGGTTTCACTTTTTTTCCCTTCAAAGGCTACCCCAAGGGTCATCCTGAAGCAGAGAGCTATGAGGCAGACCTGAGGCACCTGAAGGAGAAGGTCCTTGCTGGCGCAGACTTCATCATTACACAGCTTTTCTTCCGATTTTCTTAAGTTCATGAAGGTCTGTCAAGCCATTGGCATCACCTGCCCCATTATTCCTGGCATCTTCCCCATACAGGTGATAATCCAGTAATCCTGGTTCAGGGAGGGAATGTGAATCCAGGATATTATGTGTTTGTGGGTCACGGCCTGAGAGGTCTGTAAATATCCTCCACAAAATTTCTGGGAAGTGAGGGTGCTAAGCGTGATAAATCTGTAGGTGTTTTGCCAGATTAAACTCTTAGGCATGTAATAATAATCTTAAGAGGTCTTCTGTGCCCATATGGCAAAAAGGGATATAAAGGACTTGGACTAGATGATCTTTCGAGGTCCCTTCCAATCTCTAACATTCTGTGATTCTGTGATTCTGTGCCCATATGGCAAAAAGGGATATAAAGGACAATGGTCTACCAGTCCTGCCCTGTTAGTCTCCACTGTCAGATGCTGGGCTCAGGCAACGGAGTAAAGAAATGGGAAGAAATCACCTATCAATAGGTGAACAGGACTGTGTTACCATCCTAGAGATGGGGCCTAGGAGTAGAATCCAGGAGCCCCAATTCTAAGTCTCCTGCCACAAAATCAAGATCAAGTACCTGTGTTACTGGGATGTCAGAAAAGGGCCTTGGAAAAATGAAAATCCCCTGCATCCTCATCCAGGGCTACCACTCCCTGCGCCAGCTGGTGAAGCTCTCCAAGCTGGAGGTGCCTCAAGAAATCAAAGATGTGATTGAACCCATCAAGGACAATGATGCAGCTATCCGGAACTATGGGGTGGAGCTGGCAGTGTCCATGTGCCGGGAGCTGTTGGATAGCGGCATGGTGCACGGGGTCCATTTTTACACCCTCAATAGGGAAGTGGCTACTACCGAAGTCCTTAAGCGCCTGGGATTGTGGAACGAGGACCCCAGGTGAGCAGAATGTGCTGGCTTCTGCTAGTTCCTCTTTCACATCCATCCCATCTACTGAAGGCTCAAGCAGTGTATGGGCTGGCACCTCTCCTCTGCTGTTTTTTCTTTTTTTTTAGCATCTTTCTGCATTAGAAGTTCACCCTGCAGGTCTCTGACAAAAGCTGGGAGGAACAGAGGGGACAGCTTAAGGAGGAATTTGTTTTAGTCAAGTGGCTTTAAAGTGGCCTGTTCTGGAACTTTAGAAACCCAAACTCTTAAGAGATGCCACTTGGAAGAAACACATTTTTTGAGGTCTGCCAAAGGCTAGGTGCTATGTAAGCTCCCGCTGTGTATTTCTAGGGTTCTCTGCAGTTCCCTGATAAAAGGAATGTGGACTTCTCTCCAAGTCCACAGGCTTCATCAGAGACAAGAGGAAGCAAAGGAAAATGGTTAGCTGCTTTTTCTTCTTGTTAAAACAGCTTTACACACTGCTTTTGACTTACCTCATACACTTTCAGGTGGTCAGTCCTTTACTTAACCATTTAATAGCCACCTACTAAGCATCCTGTGAGGGAACTGAGTGGGAAAAGATTTTATATAATGGAAGGAGAGTTTTCTGTCCTACTTCTTGACAAATAGAACTCTTACCCCCTGTTACTTGCTCTCCCCAGAGACAAAGTTGTCCAGGGGAAGGGCTTCCAGCCTCTAGTGTAAAGTCAGCAGAGGAACTGTGTTAATTCTGCTTCTCCCATGCAGGCGGCCTCTGCCCTGGGCAGTCAGCGCTCACCCCAAGAGAAGAGTTGAAGATGTTCGGCCAATCTTCTGGGCCTCTAGGCCGAAGAGTTACATCTATCGAACTCAAGAATGGGACGATTTTCCCAACGGCCGGTGGTAAGCTGTCAGCCTGCAATGGCAGAGAGGTAGAGGTGTGGTATGAAAGCCTATTCCACGGCTGGTCTCTGTCATTAGTGGGTGTCCTGGGAACACTTTGGGCTTGACAGAACAGGTGGCTTCTTAACAAAGTTGTCCCCAGTTGTTTGGATTTGAATGAGGTGAGGAGAATGGCACCAAGATGTTGAGGCTTTTGGTCTCTAGGTGGATTTTGTTGGATACTTCTCTTCCTGGGTGGATGTCTTTCTGCATCACCAAATCAACTAATCTTCCTCAGTGGCCTGTTAATCCTGTGTCTGCTCCCCTTACAGGGGTAACTCCTCCTCTCCAGCCTTTGGAGAACTGAAGGACTATTACCTCTTCTACCTGAAGAGCAAGTCTCCCCGGGAGGAGCTCCTGAAAATGTGGGGAGAAGAGCTGACTGGAGAGGAAAGCGTCTTTGAGGTGTTCACGTGTTACATCACCGGAGAACCCAATAAGAATGGGCACAAGGTGAGCTGAGGATATCCTGCCCCTTGAACCAAACCTGGGAATTCTGTCCTGAAGCAGGTGTGTTTGAGACCAATAGGGCACTTTGGAGTTCCTTCAACATCCAGATGGTAATGAAAGGGTTGTTAACATCCATTGTGAGCCATCTTTTCTCCTCACGGTAGGTTACCTGTATGCCTTGGAACGATGACCCTCTTGCTACTGAAACCAACCTTCTGAAGGAGCAGCTGGAGAAGGTTAACAGACGAGGAATCCTGACCATCAACTCCCAGCCAAACATCAATGG
The DNA here is from genome assembly GCF_000699245.1 of Pterocles gutturalis. Taxonomy (NCBI): domain Eukaryota; kingdom Metazoa; phylum Chordata; class Aves; order Pterocliformes; family Pteroclidae; genus Pterocles; species Pterocles gutturalis. Next base: position 6,504 of record NW_010126641.1, read on the forward strand.
CAAACCATCCACAGACCCCATAGTAGGCTGGGGGCCCAGCGGGGGTTATGTTTTCCAAAAGGTATAGTACTACGCCAGGCTAGGCAACAAAGAGTTATGACCCAGTTTGGTCTCTGTTAGGAAATGTCCTAGGCTTTCACCCAGATAATCCTTCTGCTTGCTCCTTATCTTAATGCCTTCTTGCTTAGATGGGTCAAAGCTTCTTTGGTGTCTTAAGAGACAGACTTACTTCATAGCTGTTTTCCCCCACCTCAAAACATCTTTTGAACATCTCTAGAGCAGGGCTATGAAGCTTTAGATACAAACAGGTGCCTGCCCACTGCATCTGATCCCATTCAGTGATGCAGGAAGCACCCAGGTTTTTCATAAAATAGGAGTCAATGAAGTAGTATCTCTACCACTCAGCTTCTCATGATAATAACTGGGTGTTTAAAAATTCCCCCATCTGTCCTTCTCTAAGGCAGAGTTCTCCACCAATTGTCCCTGCCTCACAGCACTACTGCTGTGCTGTTCAGACAGCTGCCAGGTTCCTTCTCTGGCCTGCAAGCAGCCTTATCTGCCATGCCAGCCTCCTACTGTCATGCATTTTCAGGCCCTAGAGCCTTGCCACTAATGGCTGCGATAGGAATCTCCCATCAAGGTAAATGCCAGGCAAGTGGCTCATACTAGGAAACAAAGCAGCCTTCTTCAAAAGGGATCCAAACAGCTAAAGCCATGAGACCAGCAGATGGCAAATGCAGTTATGTTTTCAAAGGAAAAAATTCCCTCGAGGTGAGGGGAAATCCATCATCTCACACAATAGCCAGGAAATGGGGGGAGGGGAAGTGGTTGTTGGGAGCAACGAAGCACAGAGCAGCAGTAGATGGAACAGAATTGGGTTGTATAAGCACACAGACAGAATTGTGAACAAAAAGTGAGGACAGGGAATAGTAGAGTGCTTGGGAGAGCCCATCTGAGACCCCTGTCTTCTGCTCCCACCAGACTGGGCTGCCTTGGCAGGACACCAGTGTTCATAGGGGACCATGTAGAACAGGGGTCAAGCTCAGGCCTCTTCCAGGTACTCCACTCTGTCTAGCACAGACTGCTTCCCAGGCACAGCAGTTGAGGCTACGCTGTCTGGAGCTCATTCCAGCCTGTCTGCTTACGTGGGTGCAAAACAGGAAGGCTGTACCTTTCCTGAGCTGGCTGCTCCTGGGCTGTTACCTCCACTCTCCCCAGTTTTCTTTTCCTTTCCCTCCAGCCCTCTTACTAATTTGCTCTGCCCTTTGCTCAAGCCTCCTCTACAGTACATGTTTCCAGGAACAGACATATATGTCTTAAGCTGCCTGGTTTCCAAGCAGCACAGACTGCACAGCTGTTCTCTTGGTTGCCTGTGTGTGTCCCTGCCCTACCATACTCACAGCAAAGGCTCTTCTTTTCTTTCCCCTTCTCCGCCCCTGCAGGCATACCTAGAGTTCTTCGCTTCCAGCGAGATCGTCACCGCACTGCTCAAAGTGCTGAAGAAGTACGAGTTGCGAGTGAACTACCACATTGTCAATGTCAAGGTAGGCTGTTGTTTACAGGACACTTTCCTTTCACCACCTTGGGAGAGAGGCAAATATCAAAGATTCAGATATCACTAGGAATAACGTGGGACAAAGTGGGCTGATGAAGGGAAGGGAAAATGAAACAAGTCAGCTGTGATGTGCAGCAGCTGTCTGATCTCTTAATAAGGAGAGGGTAAATGCATTTGTTCCAACTTACTCAATCCTTCCTCCAGCAGTTGTTTCAGAAAGGTTTTCCTTCCGTTGGCAGGGCCAGAATATCACCAATGCTCCAGATCTGCAACCCAATGCTGTCACCTGGGGCATCTTCCCAGGCAGAGAGATCATCCAGCCCACTGTAGTGGATCCTGTAAGCTTCCTCTTCTGGAAGGTGGGTCCTGCCTCCTGCTGGTTTGCTTTCAGTCCGGATACTTCTTGCAATTGAGTACTGCTGTGATATCAGCTTGCAGAGATCCAGGTATTTCTCCTCCTCTTCTCTCAGTGCAAGAACTTTGCTCTGGCAAGAGCTCTTCACAGACATCCAGTGCCCAGTAACAGGAGGCCTGGAGCCACCACTCGCTGTGCTGGACACAGAACTCTGCGCAGCAGCTCTCACACGCACAGGGGCAGCATTGCACCATGTCCCTGAAACGTGGCTCCTTCCAGCTCTGAATGGCTGTGGTCACGGCACTTCCCACTGCCTGCAAAGCAGGAGGCTCTTTGCTCAGCTCCTGCAATTTTTACTGAGGAAAAATAGGCCACAGGCTGGCTAGGTGTATGTAACACTGGTTGTCCTAAATCAGGCCATATGAAAAGGGAGCTCTCTAACATGTGCATTACACTACTATAATTTTTTTTTTTAATGCATTTGCAGGATGAGGCCTTTGCACTGTGGATCGAGCAATGGGGCAAGCTTTATGAAGAGGAGTCACCCTCTCGCATGATCATCCAGTACATCCATGACAACTACTACTTGGTCAACCTGGTGGACAATGACTTCCCACTTGAAAACTGCCTCTGGCAGGTTGTGGATGATACTTTTGAGCTGTTGAACTCTCCGCAGCGTGAAAATTCCTCTTCTAATCCCTGACTTCCTCCTTCTGTCTACTGACTGCGGGGAAGGAAAAAGCAGCTCCTGTGCTGATGGTGGACCACACACTCCTAAACCCAGTGACCAAGCTCGCTCTCTGATCTACCCACACTACATACTGTTCTTTCCCCACCACACAGGCTCCCTGACCCCTTCTCGCTGAACAATAGCCACAACTACCTGAACCTCTGAGCTGAGGCTCTAGCCTGAGCTTGAAGGCCAGCTCTGCAAGATGAAGAGGTGCTAATCTAATCATGGCTATGTTGAGCACAGTCCAATATGATCAAGGTCAGTGGGATTCTGGTAACTTTCTCATTCCAAAAATGCTGCCTTGAGGGCAGAAACACTCCTGGCAGCAGTGCCTATGCAAGGAGACTATTTCAGCAATTACCAACCCTAAAAAGAATCTCAAGTTGCTTTTACATTGCACTCCTAAGACGTATTTCTTCATAACTGATCATATCAGGCTCTTTTGTACTCACTCCTGAAGAAGGTTTAAATTTTCTCCCTAACTTTCTCCTTTTATTATATTTCCTGTTTTCTTTTTAATAGGTATATGTGAATTTTACTTCTGGATGAGACTAAGAATACTGTATTTCTTAGATTAAGTACAATTAAAATACACAAATACAAATGTCTTTTGTACTAGGCCCTACTCTCGTAAGTAGCAAAGACTCGTGTTGTTTGCAAACTCAGCCTGGCACAAAGGAAAGTTTAAAGAAAACCCCTTGTTTATGGCGCAGTTCTGCCTTCACTTTTCAACAAGTACGGACAAAGCCCCATGGTAGAGCAAAGAAAGCTTAAATTCTATAATTTACCAAAAGCAACCAGCTACAACCTTTTCCTCAGTTCTGCAAGGGCCCAGGAGCTGTGGTGGTCCTTTGCCAGTGCCTGTAGGCAAAGATAGCCTGTCTTTCCTGACCTAATGACTCCTAACAGCATTAGGCCCCACACCATTGAAATAAGGGGTCAGGGGAGCTATGGAGGCTGCTTTGTGTATTTAACAATCTTGCAAAGCTACCACAGGCAAGGAAAACAAGACCTCAGGGCAGCTCCCAGTGGGATTTTGAGATCCCTGCCATGCTGTGAGCATCTCTTTCAAACAAGCAGGGAAGAAAAGCCTTTTCCAAATTCTTCAGACCCTCTCATTACAGCTGTCTGTAACTGGGCTCATATATCCAGGGTAATTACAGGGCATCAATCACAGAAGTAAGTAATGGGAAGGTTGGGGGTCAGACACGCCTGTCTTGCCTCAGCAAAGCTTTTGGTGCTCAGCTGTTCCCAGCAGGTTTCTTCATCCCTAGCCCATTCAGTGTAGAAAGGAACCAGCAGGAAGCAGTCAAGAGGTTGGCCACCCACTGAAAGGCTTAATGAAGAGCTGATGGACCTAAGGGGAGGACGTGGGAGCCATGTGGAATCCCCGCCAGGGCAAAAGCCAAATCTAAAAATAAAGACCTGTGCTCACACCTACCAGGACTGTCCAGACTTTGGAATGAACAGGATGTAGCATTTGCTTGCTCCCCTGCATGACACTAAACTCCTGTCCAGGAAAAAAAGCACTGAGTAAAGGGAGAGCCTACAAGGTGTTTTTCTGAACTTTAATTAGAACTCCAGCAAAATCACGGTCCAGAGGAGGGAATGCAACCTCACAACGAAAGGGAATAACTTCTCAAATTTGTGCCTCTAGGCTATCAGTCCTTTTAAGAGGACCTTTCACAAGGTACCATCTCTTCCTGGGTTGTCCTTTGGCTATCATGCTTCTGACCTGCAGCACTGCTTCTATCACATAAGCAGAGCATTTGCTTTCTTGACTGCGCAGGACCAGCTCTTTGTTGTGACAGCCAGCTCTATCCTCCACATGTCCCAAAATGAGCAGCAGCTGCAGACAGGCCCCCACCATTCAGCAGCATCCTTTGTCCTTGAGCTGGATTGCTGTTAGCTGGCGCCACCTTCCAAAGGCCTTAAATAGTAAAGTGGACAAATCAAATACTCAAGTTATCCCTGAGGGGTTGCAGCCACCCTCACAGTACCCATAAACAAAGTGTTTCCTCTAGCAACAGCTATGCCAACTGCCTCACCATTTACTCAGAACCCTTCCCTGTCTCCCCTGTGTTTCTGTAGCCAATAAGTGAAGTGCAGAGTACAAACCAACATGAGAAAAGGAAGACCAATGCCCCCTCTGCCCTCTAGCTTCAGTACTTGCTCTCATCTCATTAAAACAGGACCTAATCCTGCATGGATCTTGGGGAGGCAGGCAGCGGAGTGAACCTATTTGAGCTCTAAGGCTTTGCCTGCTCACTCAAATTTATAGCAATTTGCCTGCGCCTGGGTGCAAGTCAGCACAGCCCCCCTGCACCAGTGTGGAGCCTGTTTCTTCCCTGAGTGGGCTCTTGAGAGGCAGGGGATTAGTGGATTAACATCTCTGATAACAGTGGGGAAGGGGGCCCATGTCAGGGAAACTGACTGCTGACACAAAGCTTTGAAAAACACCCAAAGATGAACCCATATAAAGCTGGAAGCTATTTCCCTTTGTTATGGGCAGGTCCCATTCCCTTCTCCCTAAGCAAGGGCTTCGCGCAGAGAGAGAGATACAGGGAAAATCAGTTGTCCTTTTGGGGTGCTTTTTGGTTCACTGAGGTCCAAAGAATTAAAGTAATCATAAATGCTTACCTGAGACAGTAGGCTCCTGGATTCCTCCTCTAAAAAATTCTGCACCACACAGCTTTGCAAATATCTTCGTCTCCACACCCTCCAGGCCTTTTCTATCAGCCGCTGCTGGTCCTGTCAGGAAAAGAGGCAGTGCAGAGATGAGCTGGGCTCTGGCAGTCAAACTACCTCACTTCCCTCTAGTCCCACCTTGTTTCCAGTTGCTTTCCTGGGTCCCTCTTGAATGATTTTCATTGGTAATAAACAATGCTGGCTACTAACAAAACTCTTGCTGAGCTACTGTGTCCTGCAAATTTTGTCACAGTACCCTGGGGAAGGACAGCACCCCATCAGTGCTGCCGCACAGCTCCTCAGTGACTATGGATGCACTCACTGCACGTGCATCACCTTGTCCCACAGGCAGGTCACAGAGCTAATGCCCAGGAAACCACACAGAACATAGGTCTGTTCCTTAGATGGCTAGTGCCTGAGCAGAAGGGGAGGCCAGAGGGATGTATCAGGAACACGAAGACACGGCTTGTCATACTTGCTGTGAACTTTTTGTACAGGCTACAGACAATCTATACAAATCACCCTGCCTCAGCTTCCTATCTGTAAGATGGGGCAAAGCACAACTAAATGCGTGGATATCCCAGTCTGCCATGCTGACATTTCAAAGAGAAAGATGGAAAAAGTAGCCACAGCAGCAAACCAGGACTTCTGGTGCACTCTGTTAAATTCCCAGGTCTCATTCCCCAGGATGCACGTGAGGCTGCAAGCAGAGCAGGCTTGCCCAGTACCACCCCTCACTGCCACGCTGGTGTCAGTGCCAGACACTCACCAACACCTGAGCCAGCATCACCACCCTGCTGGCTTCTTTCCACTGATGCCATCTCCTTGCCAGGCAGCGCAGTCTCCTGTCACGCTGGCACTGGCGAAGTATCACCGTGTGATGCCACCACCTCAGATACTTCCTCCTATAGGCAAGAGGGGGAAAATAAACTTTATCTGTCCAACAGCCCTACAAGGGAGCCCTTCCATGACAGCAGCAACAAGAGGAAGCCCAAAGCCTGCCACCTCACTTACCCAAGCCACTTCTCATTCCACTCCTCTGAGTCCACTTCTGCTTTGTTCTCCTGAATCCTTGCATGTGCAGGAGAGGGTCCTACCACACCCGGTATCTCTACCAGGTGAGGGAGCAGCAGCCTTTCAGCCCTCTTTTGGTTTCTGTAAATCACCAGCCAGCGGTGAATGGCACTGGGAAAAAGCCCAAGAGCGGCAGCTGGTGCTGAACCATTTTCTCTGCCTCTTCTGCTTTCTAGGAAAGAAAAGAGGAACCACACAGGAGCTAACCTCAGAGGTAGAGAGGGAGAGATCAGAGCTGCTGTGAGCCCTTAGGCCTTTTGCTCCTGAACACAGAAGGAACCCACAGTCAGAGTTCAACTGCCATGAGCACCTACACCACAGAGGAATCCCAGTCATCAGGCTGGCAAACACTGCTCCCCTTCCCTCCTCACTCCCACTCCCCACATGGCCCCATGAAAGGAAGAGAGGAGGGGGCATCTTCTTACTCATGGACCAAGACAGAGACATCTTCCTGATCTTCCTAGCACCTATCAGGGTACTGCGCTGACGGGAGCACTGGGAAAAGGCAGCTGCTTTTGTCCAGTAGTTGCAGGCCTGCAAACAGAAATAACACAGCTGCAGCCAAGACTAAACACAATGCACACAGAGCACACACAAAAACTAGCCTTAGAAACACATTCATGTTCATATCGCTGCAGGTAGTTTAATGTGCTAGACCCCAGGCTGGAAAGCGCACAGATGAGATCCCAGCAGGATAGACTCAGCCCTTCCAAATCAATCGACCTCTTTGTGGTTTGCTAGCTGTGAGTCTTTTCAAAAAAGCTGCAACTCTGACAGCTCGCTCTGCTCTGCAGGGGCAGTGATTATCCCATCTCATCTTTGAGCAGAGAGGAAGGAGTGCTCTTGTCCCTCTGGTCAACACGTCCCCATCCCTTATTGCTGCGCTCCAGATGGTTGCTGCAATCAGTGCCAGATTATGGTGATGAAGTTGTGTGCACAGTCTGTAAGCAATTTCAAAGCAGGGACTAAGCAGTCACCACAAGCCAAACCAGGTTTTTATACAAGCCTTGCACTATATCTCAGTGCCTAGTGACTCACTGAGGTCTTGAGAACAGGCAGTTAAGAATAACTGTCTCATAGAGACCTTAATCTTTTCTTACCTGTTTTACGTTAGCCACAGACCCTAGTCGCAAAGCTTGCTGTCCTCTTGAGGCCAATCGCCAGCGGTAGTAGGCTTTACCCTGAGAGGGTTCCTGCCACTCGTGGTTTCTGTCTCCTGACACCCGCTGTTCAGCTCTCAAGAATTTCACCCTCCACTCAGTAAAGCTCCCAGCTAGGAGACGGTGCTCTCTGACCCGTTTAAAACAAGAGAGGGCTTCACGCTCCCTCAGTCTACAAGCAGTGACCTGGGCCCAGGTGACTAGGCACCTGAAAAACAGTACAAGCACAGAAAAGCGGCAGATGCCTGAAGTCACATTTCTGTGTCAGCACCGAACAGGCTACAGACCAAATTCCACCTTCTCACCCCACCCTGCAGTGTCACAAGTAAGTGGTCAAAGCAAGCAAAAGAGCATTCAACAAGAAAACAGGCTGATCCTATTATTCCTTCTGCCATCAACATCTAAGTATCTTTCTCTGTGTTACTTATTTCTCCAGTGCCTTGTCCTTGGGAGATGTAAGTTCAGACTCCTCAACTACAGTTTCTTTCTGCTAAAACTTGCCCTCATTTTACTTCAGGTTCCCAGCACTGTTATATCTCAACTCCTCAAAGCCCAGGAGCACGGCTGCTTCCTTCTGGCCATTTTAGCTCCTCCTCAAAGGCCTCTGCAAACTGAATGCAACCTTATACCATGTTTTTCCTTTGGCTACAAAACAAACACTTCTCCTAGGCTGCCCTGCCACTACACATAGCGGACCCCTCAAGAAAAGAAAGGAATCAAACTAGTCAGCCTTCAGTCTTTCTCTGTGCCAACGGCTGACCTTTAGGATGATGCCTGAGGAAGGCTTTTTCTTTATGGGATGAGAATAAAACTGCTAAAATCTCCCTTAGCATGGAACCGGCAGACTCCTTAAGTCTGCTTGCTGCAGAAGAACCAGGCTGTGTTTAAGACAGCAGCTTGTTGTCAAGATTCAGATTTTAATTTTTTTCTTGGCTGCCACAAGCAAAGGGCCTGCGTACATGGAATATACAACTAGAATCTTTATGGAGATAATTTTATTCCAAAAAAATCAGTGTCTACAGGAGTTACTATTAACAGCACCATAAATCTGCACCCACAATAATCTCTCTGTGTCTTGCAGGCTGATGCAGAGGAGGCCAGTCATCCTCCGCAACCTCAGAAGCCAATCTGCTTTTAACTCCTGGCTTATCCTTTTGGTTCCTTGTTCCACTTGGACTTTCATTATGCAAATCACCCCACTGCACCATAGGGCAGAGGTGTAAATATCCTCTGCCTGGCAGGCTTCTCTGAAGATCAAGAGAATCTATTGCAGGTTATCCTAGCATGAAAAATGCCCCCCTCAGAAGAGACAGGGCTCAGCCTGTACCATACCCAGGTGAGAAATTAGAAGCGCTCTCTCATCAAAGGAGAACTCAGAAGGAAGATTAATAGTGGAGACGCACTCTATGGGAAGGAGCAACATTAAGGACTTCTCCCAAACACAATTCCCACTAGGGTGCCACCACTCAGATTGATTTGCAGGAGAAAATGCAATTGGGTGGGGTGAGTGGAGAGTCTAAGCATCACAGACACTAAGGTTTACTGAGTTTTTAGTTGCTCTTTCCTCTGCAGATCTCCGTCTCCTCTCAGCCTGAACCTGCAATTCAAAAGGAAATCTGCTAGGGCCAAACCTGCACTTCTCACACCTTAAATGAATCCTTGGCATGAGTAATTTTACTCATTCTTATCCTCCTGAATTATCTCAAAGAGAATCACCTGAACAATTCCTGGTTGGACACTTCACTGTCATTTCAGGCAGTGTCCTCACACAACACAGACCACGAACAAAACAAATTTCAATGAGAAAGCTACTGAACAACAGCTAAGAGAGAAAAGCAGTTGTTAATGATTGTCAGCAGACATCTTGCTCTTCAGATTAAATTCCTGTGTTCAGGATCTGCACCATAACATAAGACTCAAAAACATACTACAAGCTTCCCCTATATTGTGACTAACACCAAGATGAATTAAATAACATGTTTCTCCCTTTATAGGCTTTACTGAATATTGCTTTTCTGCAGGAATATATTTAACTCATTTTTTTCACATTAGTTTAAATTGAAACCTACATGCTGTGTCCAGAATACAAAAGATTTTCAGACCCAATCTCTGGTCCAAATGCACTGGATTCTCTGCTACATAAAATGCTCTTCACTCAAAGCTTCCCTCGGAAATGCTTTGAGGACAGGAAACACACCTGTGCAGGAGAAGACGTTCCCAGAATAAAGCAGCATATTTTTGCTTCCTTGTTTGGCAATACCACGTCTGCAGGACCAGCCTCTTCTTCTCCTGGCAGCTGTGCTGAGCCCATTGCTGCTGCAGCTTTCTCACAGCACGCTTCCCTGGGAGAGAACACAAGAGCTTGCTGAGCTGAGCCCAATGATTTTTTTTTCCATTGCAGAGTCCAGACAAGAGCAGAGAATAATCTGCTGCAAATACCAAATGGGATCAGACTTTCTAAGATATCCTGTCCTCTCTCTAGCAGCTGAAGAGATGTAGATTTTTGTCTGCAAGGCAGTCAGACCTCTTTGTTTTTTTCCCCTGCTCTTCCCCAAGCAGGGGGTCACAGATCACTTCCACTTTCATCTGGAAGGCAGTTTTCTGTCAAAAACTGTGAGTATTCCTTCCCTGTCACAGTGTAAGTACTTAGCACTTAAAGCACTTGGAATCCCTCAAGCGACTGTTAAGCAGCCCCAAAAGATACACCCTGCTCCCACTGAAGCAAAGCCTGATTGTTGGGTCTGAGGAGACATGTTCAAGCTCAGAATGCTGCATCTGAACTCCATTCAACTCCTCAGCTGCTAAAATGCACTGCTTGAACACTCCTTTGGTAGTGCAGGTAAAGCGAGATCCAGCCCTTTTCCAATCGGCTGTCAAAGGAGCATCTCCCCTAGCCTAAATCACTACAAAACAGCAGGGCACATGTCCTGCTTGTAACTGCAGGACAGTGACACAGGCACTTACTGACCCCTGGACTTGGCCATTCCAGAGGAGCAGTGCACAGAGTTACAACCAGAAGCGAGACTTTCTCCACCCCAACCATTCCCACAGCATCCCTTCTCATACAGTCACAAGTGCTGCTGTAGGAATGGGTAACTCACCTTGCCAGCAGGAGTGCCAACGCTGCAGAGCATCAGCAGTCATCTGATGAGTGTGACACCTGAATCTCCGGTCAGCTTCCACTTTCTGGGCCAGTCTCTTCTTCCACAGGCTGAAAGCCATCCTGCAGCAGTGATCTCGATATTTTAGGGCTGCTGCTGCTTTTCGGTTCTTATTTTCCATGACCCAGTGGTGCCAGCTGAGAAAAGCTCTGAGAAAGACAAAGGTCTTTGGACCAACTGTAAGAACAACTCACACAGATTCACACCCTTGTAACTGGAACTTCAGCAATGAACATACACGAGGGAGTTTAGGAAGTACACCTGATCTAGTAACATCCTTTCCTCATTAAATGTCAAGGGAAATGACGGACAGGGCAAGTTGTTGGGAGTAAGGTGTTCTGTCCCAGCTGCGCCAAGCCTGTTCTGTTCAACTTCCAAATGAGTAGAGAGCAAGGCCAGTTCAGTGGACAGGAAGTTACCAGGACTTGTTATCAGCAGTGCTGGGCTTGCTCTAATTTGTGAGGCATCCCATCAAACCAGAAATTATTGTGTTCGGATATAATAATTTTGAAGCAGGAAAAAACCAAAATAATGGGCTGCAAAACTCACACTGAAGACAGAAAAAGATACCTAGAGGAGGATTTTTTTGTTGTTGTTTTTAAAGCAAGTGTAGAGCTCTCAAAACAGACAGCTTTAGGAAACTTCTGGAAAGCATAACACTTACTGAGACAGCTGAACAAGCCTGCAGTACTGCTGGGCCTTTATAAGTTGCTGAGTCCGAGCTGACCAGACGATGAAGTACCTCTGCAGGCAGCACTTCTCTGCTTGGTGCCAGCAACTCTTCACCTCCTCATCAGAACTGCACTCCTGTAATCCAGAAAAGCGAAAAAGGGCCTTGAACTGCTGCTGTAACACTGTCACTCCACGCAGCTCAGCCCCTTCTGCTTGCCACTGTGACTTCTATGATCACCTAAGTCCCTGTTGCTAACCCACACACACCACATGAACACCCAGACACGAGGGTCTAACGCTTCCCTTTTAATACCTTGCCACATGGCCAATTTCCAACTCTGATGGCAAATGGTAGGGAGGAGTTACCCTGAGAAATGCCTCCATCTCCCAAACCTTCTGTCTGAGAGAGAAGGGAGTAGAACCAAGAGAGAACAGCAGTGAGACCTTCCATATGCTGATATTGAAACCCAAAGGCTCTTTGATAAATTGGGCTATGCAGAAAACACTTGTACATTTAAATGCATCGCACCACTTTTCAGCCTTACCTCTTCCCATTCAGAGTAACTGATGAGAGGCTGGACGTTATTGTCTGGGCTCTGCAGTGCCAAAGACTGGAACTGACCTCCCAGAAACCAATTTCTTCTGCAAGACAAAAGTGTCAGGGGAAAAGGGAAAGAAAGAAGAGAATAAAGTATCTGGAATGATGCTGTGAAATGACATGAGGGGCTAGCCAGAAGGAAGGAATTCAACCAGACCGAACAAGGGGCCACACTGCTAGCAGCATCCCAAGGAACCAGTATCCAACTCACCCTGCTCCAGTACTCCGTGGAGGAAAGGAGGCCTGCAAGTACAGCTCCCCACCCAGCTCAGCTGGCAGCTCTGCGCACTGGCGCAGTTGCAGGAAAGAGCTGTAATACGGCACATGCGGGACATCCTCAGCAGTCAGAACAGAGGAGAAGCTCTGCTGGCTGCTGTCACTGAAACTGTATTCCTGCAGGTATGGAGGGAAGACCATGCTGTGAGGTAAGTGTCCTCGCACTGGAATCACTCAGCCTAAGAGTTCTGACCATTCCTCTTTTTGGTAACAATTCAGGGAAATCCAGGATGCATCCAAAGGAACTGCAGACTAGCAATGACAGCTCTCAAGTGCACACACATACATGATGGGAAAGTTATTTCTGTACTGGTCTGGGAACAATTAACCCCAAAACAACCAGTAATCAAACACAGCAAATCATCACTGAGACAGTGCATATGCCCATTTCCCCTTTTTCTCAGTGACAAGGCTCTTTGTACTCCATCCCTTCCACCTTGCAGCTACGAACAGAAGCAAGTGCACGTGAGAACCTCACTAGCTCAGCACCTCACCGTGTCGCTAAATGATGAACCAGGAGGGGCACAGAGAGAAGTGACCCTACAACTTCTGATTACATTTTAAATCCTGGACTCTACAGGCTCAGAGCTTTTCAGGCCTAAATACTGATAACAGTATCATGTTGAAGCAGAAATTTTCCCCTGAGAAATCCCTGCAATTTAATACCTCAGGGCAGTTTGGATGAATCAAGACCTCCTCACCTTTTCCAAAGAGCTTTGAGAGGCCAGAGTAGCTGGAGCACTGCTGTCAAAACCAGAAGATGTTGAGAGGTCCTCAGAAAACATCACGGCAAGAGGTTCTTCACTGACAGCCCCTGGCAAGTGCTTAGGACTTTGTTCAGTTGTCTTCAGCGTGAGACACTTTTGGTGCCATAATTTCAGAGCTTTTCTGAGTCTACATTGCCCCAAAGCCTGAGAGAAAAAACTGAGACAGAATATATTGAAATGGTAAAGTGACTGGAAAGGGATACCAGAGGGGGACACTAGTACAGACACGATGGATGATAGATGGTTAAAGGGGTTCTTTCAGAAGGACCAGGAAGTCGAGTGGACACTATGAATGAGGGCAGGGCTCCAGGAACTGGTCTCTTTTTCACTCACTCAGCTCTGTGATGCTCGCACAGCCTTGCTTTCCACAGCAGATATACTCTCTGGAGCTTCACCTTTTGGCAGAAGTCATTAAGAGAGTAGCCTGTTTTCTCAGGAAGCCATTTCTCTGCAGCCCACAGTGGCTGATCTTCATGCCTCTTTGTTGCAGTCATGTCAGCTACAGAGCTTATAACTGGTCCTTAAACAGTTACAGAGAGTGACAAGAGACAACGTTTGTCAGAAGGCATTCTTAAGAAACTCGGTCCAGCCCAGCCCTCACACTGCTTCTTTTCAGCAAGGTTTAAGACTTTATTCTAGGTTTATGAAGCAGAACAACAAATCTCCCTGTAACTTCACTGACACATCCAGAATACTAGTCCTCTACCCACTCTGGCTTGTTAATACCAAGTACCATCTGAGCCCCTCTCTTATCAGGCTGCTTTTCACCGTACAAGAAGAGGAGGAAAGAGCGTAACCACCTCCAAATCTTAGATTCTGCATAGGCCCCAAGCTGCTCACCATGATGCTGCCTCCACTGTAGGAGGAAGAAGTTCACCATTGCCTGCTTATCACCTTCTCTGACCTTCAGCATCTGAACCCACTGCTGGAAGTATTTCCTCAGTGATACAGTTCTGAGGTGGGAAAGGTTGCACCTGTAAAGCGCGTTCTGCTCAACAGTCTCCTTCCATGCTCTGAAGCATCTGAGAAAAACAAAGGAAAATAAAACCACATAGAAAACCATGTGAAGAGTGCACAAGCTTGTGTCTCCTCCTGACACTGGGTTTAATTCAGGAAAGACAGACAGAAGGTGTCATCTTCTGAGCTTCTATTTGTTTATTTCATTAAAAAACCAGTGCCCTGCTTAGAGCACAGCAGCACAGTGGGTGCTCTCAGGTTTGGTCTTTCAGGATATCAAAAGTCAAGACCAAAAAGCTTTGGCAGTGCACAGGAGGCAAGCCATTAACCTCTCTGGCCACAGTAGTTCCTTTTCACATTTCTCTCTCTACTTTCATCTTTATTAACTCCTAAAACAAAAGAATAGATGGCTTTAAGATGGAACAACACATCACTGTCTGGGCTGGCTCTGTCCTTCCTTGGACTTTCACAGTGAACAGACTTTTCACATGAAAAATAGACCCCATCAACTTACTGAGAGACCAAGTTTCTTTGGATCTGAGTTGTCAGTGCTAAAATCTGTTTCATTTCCAAGCATCGGGAACGCCACGCCCCGAAAATATTTCGTAGCTGCTTCTTTTCCAGCAGAGCACGGGCTTCTAAAAGCCTGGCTTCCTCTTTGCTCAGCAGCTCCTTCTGCAGGCGCCACAGTCTGAAAGCTGCTATGTTGCAGGGCAGGAAGAGATTGACAGGAAGAAAAATAACTTAGAAGAACTTCACACAACTTAGTGTCACACAGCAAACATCCCCCGGCAGAACTTCAATTGTCTGAGAAAGGGCATTTAAGGGAGACAGCTCACATTTCTGGAGCAACAGCATCTGCTGCACCTGAATTAATACAAGGAACAAGGCAAAAGGTGTATGACATGGTGAGTGGCTCACCCTCCACAATCACAAATACAGGCGCAGCTATTCGCAGGATCAGGTTCTGAAAAAGTTTGGTCCAAGCAACAACCAGACACAAAACAAGAAACATGCAACAGTGATTACCTCCAAGCTATGGAACATGTGCTTACCCTCTAGCCGTCTTATATCTCTGATTGCTTGAGCTCCCCGGCAGAACTCATCTCCTCTCTGCCTACGATGAAGCCGTGTCCATAGTCCTCCTTCCACCCTGAAAGAGTCACAAGCATGCTTTAACATCCATCTGTCCAAAAAGGCACTCAGAGAACAGAATCCAGAGCCTTCCTTCTCCCTAGGTAGCTCTCTCTTTTTGTCTGGACTTGTCTTCTGCCTTCAGAATCAGAAGGCACAACAAAATGTTTTTCTTTTGACACCTCTACTGTCTTGCTAGAGGCTGTAGTATTGCCTCACTCCAATCTCATTTACACCTGTATCGCATATGCAGGTGATAGCTGAACTCGGGAAATAGTACAGGAGCATTTCATTCAGACACTCAAATCAGACTGAAAACACTAGTGCACAAAAGCTCTGGAATAGGATTGTTTAGTTCTTAAAACTACGTTACTTATTCTTGCAGTGCTTATCTGCAACAATATATCCAAGGACCTGGAAACAAGTTTTCCATAATTTGGGAAAAATTTCTCCCTGTTTGTAAACATCCACTTGGCCAAGATCACAGGAAGAGAGTGCTCTCAGCTTACCTACAAGCCTGCTCAGCTTCCTTTGAGGATCCTACTGTAAGCTGGTGCTGAGCTGAGGTTGTCATAGTTGCTAATCTTCCTACTCCAAAAAACCCTGCTGATGAACTTTGGGTATAAGAATATGGCTCAGGCTGCAGAGACTGCTTCTTGCTCCGTTTTGCCGCAGCTTCCTTCCACTGAAGGAGAAACCACATGATTAGAACAAACTGCAGGCAGAGTATCAGTCTCAGGGTCCCCATCACTGAATTTCACCCAGGGTATCCCCTCCTCCTCCCTATATAAATGGGCTTTCTGCCTGCTCTAACTGCGCAACAGAAGACTCATGGCACCACTTCTACTGTCCCTAGCCAGTCCTCACCCTGTGGAAGCTGACAGCTAGCAGAGCCGAGGCATGTCTCTGCTGGGCTACCTCCAGCTGCGTCCTCCTCTGCTGCACAGCCCACTGCAAAGCACCAAGGCCCTTCCGAAGCAGTTGCCGTCTGTAAAGCTGCCTGGCTGCAGCCTTTTTCCAAAGGATGTGTCCCCTCCACGCTTGGAAACACCTAGTTAGCATTTGTCTGTCACACAAGTGCTGGAAACTTAAAGAGAAAAAACAAAAGTGAGCTCCAGTTAACAGAAAGAAAAGTTCAGCACAGCCAGGAGGTGGCAATCAGAGTTCAGCCATCAAGCCTAAAAGAGGTATTTCAAATCATTCCCTTTTAAGAGTGAAAAACCTGCACCCTCACACCAAACTAAGGTATCACTGATGCTAAATTGGTAGCAATCTCACACACATCTTACCCACAGGTCACAAATTTGAATCCCATCTCGTGGATAAGCCCAGTTCTTGATCTTCACTAACTTTGCAGTGATCATGCTGGAATTTGCTGCACTGAAAATGAGCATATATAGTACCAACGCTTTTTCATTGCTAGCAACCACCAAGGTTGAAATTAGAAACTAGAATTTAAAAGATACAAAAATTATTTTTTAGACCATGCTCTGTTCTAGATGCCAACCATTTGAAAAGAAACGGATGCAGTCCCTGAATCAATCATGGCAGAATAATGTAGATTAAGTCCTCAAACCAAACCTTCCCAGGAACATGGCTCCTTAGCCACCTTCCAGCAGTTTTCTTCCCCTGTTAACTAGCAGCACATTCACACATAAACACAGAGTCTTTTTACCTTTGCTGATTCACCTTCAGCAACCAGAAGCTGTTTTCTGAGACCTGCAAACAGACGAAAGACAGTAACTCACATTTGATTATTCACACTACCCTACTCTTTTGAAGAATTTGTCTGCCCATCATGGCAAGTGTCATTTTGGACAGAGACCAGAACAGAGCTGCCTTGAGGTAGTGTATTCTGTCAGATGCCTTTGACACTGCCTCCACCATTGCTCTGTGAATGCTTTCACATACTTCAGACATGGAAAAGCACACCAAAACCGAAATCTCAGGGCCCTTCAACTATGCACAGAGTAAAAACCAGTTTAATGCTGTCCCTCTGCATGTAGATCCAGAGAAAACAAACAGCTGTTTACATTCCTAAGAACAAAGTTAACAAGCTGGTCTTTAGGAAGAGGCATGTGAGACAGAAAGATGGGATGTTGGGATGGAGCAGGCCCATAAGGGAGGAGATTCTGGCCATTCAGTGCCAGAAAAAAACTATAGGACAAGCATTCCCATCACTGTTGTACAACTCTGCACCTCTAGCAAGAAGCAGAAACAAGCACAAGTAGAATTTGTGAACAGGGATGCTACACAGTGAGCACAACCTCACCTCTCTGGATGCAGTTTCCTGTGTCTGCCTCCCTTCTTCACAGCACCGCAGTTCCTTGGCACTCCTCTCCACAGAAGGTTCTTCAGACTGGTTGAGACTGGCATCAACTTCCCAATTCCTCCAGCTGCTTTGGTGGGAGTATTTATTTCTCCTTCCTTCTCTGCTCACATTCATACAGTCTATGTCAGAATATTCACCAAAGCCTTCTTCAGCCTGAATACCAAAAGGGCTGGACTGGCTGCTGTCCATGACAGCCATTCTTCTGGCTGCTCGTGATCTAGAGTTACGCACCTCTTCTGACTCTTTGCTGGACTTAACATGAGGTTCAGAGTTGTTGACTTCTACAGATTTAATACTAAGCTGCTGGACTGGTCTAAACTCTTTATCTCCAGGAGGAGAACTGACTCTTACACACACTTCCCTTGGAGTCCCATACATGGCTACACCAACATTCATCTGAGCCCTCCCCAAACCTGTCTCCAGCGACACCTGCAGACCCTCTGGATACAGACTGGCTGGAAGGTTTTTCTTCCAAGGTACAGCACACGGGGATGCCCCATTAGATGTCTCTGCTCCTTTAAGAACCTTTTCAGGGGAACAACTTTTTGTGTGAGCATAAAGACTACCAGTTTCTGGAGTTGGCTTTGCCTGGGACTGGCATCTGAAATAAGGGGAACAATTGCAGGGGGAATTTGCTCCTGTATCCACTAGTCCACCAGAGCCCACTCCAGAAGTGAGGGCTTCTGGCTGGATGTCACCTAAAATTTTGGTTCTCCATGTGTTCAAGTCAATATATCCATATCTGTGAGAGACAGAGAGACATTCTGGACGACTGAAGTCCCTTGCCACTGCACTAAGGCTCCAGTCTTTAACAAAGGGGACACCCCATTTCAACCTTGCCCGAGCAGCACTGGTCTTTACTCCAGCCAGCTGTTCTCCTGTGCCCAGGATACTAGGAGCCAAATCATCAGGAGCAAACCACAAACTGCCACTGACTGGAGAAGACTTGGTGTCCAGAGGGAGGGAGCCCCATATACCCATCAAAGCACTTTCTTGCTTCAACCTCTGGATTGAATGGTACAAGCTAGCAGAAATCTGTGAGGATTGCAAAAGAGACTGAAAGGACTCCAAACTAGATGGATCGAGATCCCCCAAGGTCAGGGCTGAACTACGACAAGCGTTCACACTTTCACTTGAGCTCCTTGAAATGGGACACGCCACTAATTCATGCCTAAGAGGGGAATCTACCATACGAGATGGCAAATGTGCGTTGACCAGTGAAGGGTTCACAGGATCCATACAAGAAGCAGCAGGAGGCTGACGCTGTTGGTTTTTCACTGGATAGTCACTGTTCTTGTTCCTACTTTCTAAACAGGGCTGGCAAGCAGTGTGTATGGAGCTGCTATCAGCTGCCTTTGCTATCCGAAGGTGTTGCTGAGGACAGTCAATGCTCTCATTCCTTCTCCCTTCTAAACTACAAGCCTCAAGGCATGAGTGTCTCTGGGGGAGATTCAGAGCAGGAAGCACTGACGAAGCAAGATGAGGAATCCTATGAGCCACACACTTAGAGCTGTGCTGCTGCTGCAGTGCAGAGCAGAGATTATTCTGCTGCAGGAAGCAGGAACTGGAGAACTGACTGATGGTGTCCTGGAATGGCTGAGAAGGGCAGGAGAGATTAGTCTGTCTCAGACTGGGATCTTTCTTCCCAGCTGACAGAGGTGTGGTACACAGCCAGCCTTCTGCTCTCAGTGTGGGAGTTACACTGAACGCCGCAGCCTCAAGCCAGTGATGAGAAATGTCTACTCGGCCTCTAGTGCCCGAATACAGATCAACATTCACGTTCTTCTGAATGTTTCCTTGCTCTGAAGAAAAACAGGAAAAAATATAAGCAAAAGAGCATTTATATTTCTCATTACATCTTCCCTAGTTTACCAAAGGCTTTGGGTACTTTCCTTACAAATTTTTTGTCTCCAATCCACCAGCGTCAGTCCTGAAAATATTACAGACACTACTGTCTTCCTGTTTCTCAGCAGACAATCATGTCTGGCAGAGCAAGGGAACAAACTCAGTTCTCAACAGAAAACCTGGAAAACAAAGACTTCCAGCATTATGCACGCACCTGCAGCCTCAAAAATAACTTGTTGCTAGTAAGGATGAATTATCCTCCTGCGAAGACAGAGTAGTCTGCAGCTGCTGTTCAAGAATGCTTTACATCTAACCAGATCTACATGACACCGAACCAGAACAGGTCTAAAATAAAATGTTTTTACAGAACTCACAGCAATATGGTTCCAGCTGGAGTACAATGCTTGTCCCTCTTCATTGATTTGAAATCCAGCTTGGATCTCCTCCACACTTGTATTTTCTCCACGGCTGGCAGGAAAGGTACTGTCTCAACTCAAGGTACTGTTTAACTGCTTAAGGAGTAAAAATTTGTTTGCGTAACATGCTACAGCCCTGCAAAGGTTCAAGGCTATATAGGTCAATTTCTTCTTGTCCATGCTAAAGGATGAAACCAGGTTTACACATCCAGAGAATCTACATTGTCCCCTAACCAGGAAGAGTTACAGCATAGATGGGAGACCAAATTTGCAGTCTAGCCACTAAGTCAGATGTACATGTAACTCTCATGTAGAGCACAGATTTGTTAAGTTTCTGCCAACAGGTAAGTGCAATTCGACAGGACTGTGCTTTCATTCCCTCAAATCTTAAAAGCAAGTTGTCAATCACTCTGTCATTCTAACCACCTTTTTTTTCCACCTCCCTTTTAAAAAATGAAAATGGTATTGTGAAAAGATACACACACCTCTATCATCTTAAAAAAACCCTAGTCAATCTGAAAAGAAAGAGACAGCAGGGCCTATAAAATCGATGCCCATTGTCTTTCTCAAACATATTTGAATACCAGAAAGTCTCCTGTCAAATTACAGTTCCCAAACTACCTTTATCTCATTCTCTTCTAAGAAAGCATTTGAGCCTCAGTCATCTCTGTTTGCAAACAGCAGCTTGTCCTTCTCACATGCAAACAAACTCCTTCAGTAATCACCACAAACGGGAGTAAACTCAATTACTAAAACAACAGGAGACAATCATGCAGTGTTGCAATTATCCTTGGGAACTGCCCTTACTGCCTTTCATACATCACCAAGAGTACCATGAATGGAAAGATCCCATTATTTTTTCCAGACAAGTAGAAGTTGGCAACTACAGAGTGAACAGACAAAGCATGGCTGCCTTCTTTAGGGTGCCAATCGCTGCATGAAGTGTCATCACAAAATGCAGTGTATCTTGTTCTGCAAAAGCACTCCTTGCATCCTAGGAATATCCAGCCACCTGGTAATGTATCACAAAAGGGTTTGAATTGTGAAAGGACACAAAACCATCCTGTTCAGCAGTGCTGTTTTGCTCCATGGACACCTGGAACCCAGCACTGGACTACTTTTATGCTCAAGAACCTAGACATAATCTATTCTCTTGATAACCCATGCAATTTTTTTTAGTTCTCCATTTCAGTTCTTTCTGACAGGTACCAGGTTCTCCACACATTGACATGATTATTTTAGGTGGTATACTTCACCTTACTCATTCCTATTTCAGTCTCAGTGAAATCATGAAGAGGTAAGAGTCCTTTAAAAATCATGTATGTCTGCCTTCCCAAAACTGCCATTCAGGGCTCCAGTTAACCTTACTCAAAAGGCAACAAGATTTCATAAAGTGCTTTTTAAAAGCTTCTTCTAAGGCCAAAAGAGATATCCAAGGCAAGCAACAGATTCTGTGAACTGCAAAAATCCATGACCAATGGATTTCATATTAGCTTTGGTGTTTCCAACTAAAACATTTAATGCATGCTTACTGTATACATTTTGCAGCAATACACTAACGCATTAAAACCTGAAACAAATCTAATTATGCAAACAAAACTTAAGCTGATCAATGTACTTCAGTTGTTACAAGCAAAAGCAAATAGCACAGATCACGAAAAGTAAACCAAGCTCTTTCAAGTGAATGCCATTTGAGCATTACGACACAACGACAGGCCCATAATAAACACGCAAACACCACATAGACAATGCTAATTTTCCCATCCCTGAAAACCAGGAACCAAGGCTGATCCATTTCATGTTGCATGTTGGGACCAGTGGTTGGTCCAAGATAACGTTTCATGTGCCTTAGAAACCAGGCTTCTCCCCAGCGGCTCAGTCTTACAGACCGAAGCATCACTGCTAGTGCAGGACCCTCTCATTGCCGCTACCAGATCAACAGGCACCCACAAACGCTTTTCCCTTAACCGGAGAGAGGGCAGCTACTGCTACAGCAGCCGAGGAGC
>NW_010126642.1:0-2846 GCF_000699245.1 Pterocles gutturalis
GAGCCGCTCAGCTCTGGCACAACAGAAGTTTCCTCGGCTTGAGGCTTATTAGCTCTCATAGACCCTGTTTTGTGCGTTACAGTGGAGAGTAAAGCTTGGGGTCTTACTTTGCTGAAAGGAGAAACATTGTATTGACATGGATAGCGAATGCCCCTGGAGTATCGCACTGTGGTTAACATCTACAACACGGAGAATGCTCCATCAGGTGTGTGGTCCAATGCGTTATGTACATGTTGAGGTTATTTCATTTATTCAAGTGGCAGGCATTTTCAGCTTCATTGTGGATATTTCCTAGGTAATTTTTAAAAATTCCTCCCTGAAAAATTCCTGGATGAATTTTTTTTTTTTTTTTTTTCCCCAACCAAAGACAGAATCGAGACTTACATCCTAGCCCAGTAGGTCTAACATGCAAATTTAAAAAAAAAAAAAATATTTGAATTAAGTGAGAATTAAAATTCATGTTTTAATTCCCAAGGTATATAATTTTAAGCATTCTTCTTAAGTCATAAGCTGCTCCCACAATGGGATGAGTAACTTGCTCAGACTGGTACTGTGGCACTTTAAATACAACCAGATAATGCCCCAAGCTACAGTCATTTCACTTAGGTTAGTGGCAATGGCAAAAGTTCTCCATGGTCTTTCAGGACTAAAAGAGGCTGCAGAAAAGAAGTGTGAGTAGACTCCTTAATCTACAAAGCCACTGTACATCATGAAAAGGAAGCCTGTTGGTCTCTATTTTACAGTATTGTTATTTTTATTTCTTGCTATTTTCATTTATTTGCACTTCTCCATTTCTCCAGATGGTTAGAATTTGATTCCCACTTTTTAGGATAAGGAGCACAGAGAGAGGCTCCAGAAGGGACAAAAAGGGTCTTTCTCTACAACAGATAACTAAAAGAAAAACAAAACAAAACCTCAGCAAATGCTGATGCATAGGTTTTATAGCACAATATAAGGTCTATGCATGGTAACCCCACCTTGGCTCTGAAGAGCACAGCAGTATTTTCCTGAGATCATTAATCTGTCCAGTTCCCCTTGAACTGGAAGCCTGTGCAAAATAGCTGGTATAGAGCTGCCAGCTCAGTTTTCAGAAGTAGAATGTGAAAAGTGAGACTGCTTTTACTTTGGAAGTCTCCAAAATCTCACCCTACTATGGGTTTCTTAGCTGAATAAAGTTCAGTTTCATGACAGGCTTTTACCTTTCATTGGGAATCACTAGTGTTGTCCTTCAAATGTATGATTTTTAATACTGACTACCAGAAATCAGTATTTTTTTCAAAATTATTCTCATGTCTTCCATTTCAATATGAGCAGAGCCCCCAAATCAATTCGTCTTGATAGCTTTCTGTTTAGTCTCACTGGCAGGTATCATACTCATAGTTAGGTTTGATGCTACAACGTGTCCTTACTGGTCAAATAAAGAAAATCCTGTTTCAATACTTGCGAAATCCATAAAAGCATGATCAGATTTTCACTTCTGTCAAAGTGCTCAGCAACAGAGGTTATTAAGGTAAATCTGAACCTTTGAAATCTGCCAAGGGACTTGCATATGTTGCAGCCTGTGTGCCGTGGTCATGTTTTAGCTTATTTTCTTTTCTGTGACCTGCACCAAACACCATCTAAGCAAGGATACAATGAAGAAGACAGGAATATATTCTCAATCTTACTATAGGCAGTCAGGAGACAGTGCCCTGAGTATACATTTAAAGATAGAAATGCATTTCTCAATTTTGACTCACCAAAAACCATCACAAAAGGGCAAAAAAAAAAAAAAAAAAAAAAGATATAATTTTCCAGGGGAGTCAAATTGCCATTTAATAACTCTGCTGGCCCATAAGTGGCTAATACTGTACTTTCTCACACACAACACAAAGTCTGAGCTGTAAACATCATGCTGTTTTGGAGGTTCTATGACGTAACAGCTTCAGTCAGTTTAGAGCTTTATCAAGAGTCCATAGAAATGTCTTAACAACCACAAAACTGAAAGTGTTTAAATAAAGCCTTAGGACTTAACTGGGAAGAGACCCCCCACCCCTTATGCAAGTACACACCCCAGAAAGGATGGATAGGTGCCAGAGGAGTTATGTGGTGATTCATGTTGATAATGGTGAACAAAGACTATGGCTATTGAAATTAATGCACCACTGGCCAGGAGAAGGTGATAACAACAGCAGTTAAAGCTCTACCAACAACAAAAACATGAAAAACTGGTGATGCACAAGAGGGAGGGACAATACCAAGTTCTTCACAATAGAGAACACGCCAAAGGCCTCTTCAGCTGAGAGAACTTCAGGAAAGAGGAAGGACATTTGTTGTGCTTTACAAATACTTGTAATCATAGCATAATGCTATTAATTGGTTGTGACAATAGCTATGTGCTATGAACAGTTGGTAACAATCAAGCTTTCAAAAAGTTACATTTGTGTTCTACGTACCACAAAACAACCACCCAAGCTTTTCTGAAGTACAATAATGAAACATTTTACAAAAATTATACACACAACAAAAAGCTTCAAACTACATAAGAAGAGAAACTAAAGTGTTGCATCCTATTTTGCACTTGAATTGGACATATTCTACAACCTTTTACTCACAAGAGTAATCCTCCTTAATTAGTACTTAACTAACTAGTACTTAACTTCAGAGAGTTAGTTACAAAACACTGGAACATTGAGTCTGGAGTAGTTCAAAGCAGACAAATTTAGCAGGTTGAAATTTCAATGAGCTGAGAACAAGAAGTTCAGAAAAGCAGAGACAGAACAGATGAGAGTATTTAAGAGGGAGGTGAAGGAGCAGTTGAAAGTTTGTAGTCAAGTCAGCAGAATAACCTTCCCACAATTCAGGAG
>NW_010126643.1:0-286 GCF_000699245.1 Pterocles gutturalis
GGAAGAGGATGTCAACGACAACACGCTCTTTAAGTGGATGATTTTTAACGGAGGAGCCCCGAACTGCATCCCGTGCAAAGGTGAGGGGGTGCTGGGTGCCTGCTCGCTGTCCGGGACTGGGCTGGGGGAGGAGGAGCGGGGAAGGAGCGGGGAGGGGGGCGCAGCGCGGTCCTCCTGCTTCCTGCATCGGAGGGGCTTGAGGAGCCTCTGGTACCAGCCCCGGGATCAGTGAGGGGATCCCCATTGCTGCTCGGCCACCGTGCACATGGCGGGGGGGGGGGGGGGG
>NW_010126643.1:317-9347 GCF_000699245.1 Pterocles gutturalis
CCCTGCCCTCCCTGGTGGGGGAACTTCCTTTGAGTGGTGTTTCCTGGAGAGGGGGGGGAAAGGTGTTTTCTCTCTATGCTCTGGGGTCACGGTGTCTTTTTACTTTAAGCAGTTTTGACACCAGGTCTGTTCTCCACGCTCAGTACTAAAGTGGTGCCTCTTTCCTTCCATCAGAAACATGTGAGAACGTGGACTGTGGACCTGGGAAGAAATGTAAAATGAACAAGAAGAACAAACCTCGGTGTGTTTGTGCTCCGGATTGCTCTAATATCACTTGGAAGGGCCCCGTGTGTGGCTTAGATGGGAAAACCTACAAGAACGAGTGTGCCCTTCTCAAAGCCAGATGTAAAGAACAGCCCGAACTTGAAGTCCAGTATCAGGGGAAGTGCAAAAGTAGGTTTGCAAATCTAATCCCATCTCCCTCAAATGCCAAAGGGTGTGTGTCTGAGTGTAGGGAGGAGGAGCTGTTGGACATAACTTCCCCACAGGAACCAGAGTGATGTTCCAAATGCCTGGAGATAGTAACTAAACCACGCTCCACAGACAAGGACACAGCTGTATTGAGAGTTGCCCACAGTCTAGCAGCACTTGTGTCCCACCAGCTACCCCTAGATGGCAAGGTTTCCTCCAGCGGCCCCTCAATGAGGAGAGCTGCTGAAGGCTTTTATCTGATCATTTGTTTCATTGTGTCACCCATTCATGCCTCACTGGGGCTCTGGGATCTCCTGCTAATCACTGTGTGTTTTTCCATCTTTATTTCAGAGACCTGTAGGGATGTTTTATGCCCAGGCAGCTCCACATGTGTGGTTGACCAAACTAACAACGCCTACTGTGTGACGTGTAATCGCATTTGCCCAGAGCCTACCTCCCCAGAACAGTATCTCTGCGGGAACGATGGCATAACTTACGCCAGTGCCTGCCACCTGAGGAAAGCTACCTGTCTCCTGGGCAGATCCATTGGATTAGCCTATGAAGGAAAATGCATCAGTAAGTACCCCGGTTGGAGGGGTAGGGGTGGGGGGAGTTTCCTCGATTCGCTGTTTCAGAGCATTGTGTATGCAATTGGGTGAATGTAGTCAGCCTTCGGGAGAGACTTCCAGTAGCGTGGGTTAGCGCTCCTCTCAAGGAAAAGGAGAGCCAGGGTGATCTTTGCCCCAGAAAAGATTGTAAAAGGAATGAGGGAGTAGGGGGCCTGATCTTCTTTCTCTTGCTGTCACTGTGGGTGCTGACGTTAGTATCCAAGGGAGAAGTACCCGCCATTAAATAGATGATGACATGGTTACAGTGTAACAAGGTCTCGATATTCAGTGGATTTGGATTCCTGGAAACAATTGTCTTCAAGTGGTCTTGGCAAAGCTTGCCTTAACTTAATTGGAAACATCTGATCACTTTTTCTGCTTTAGAAATATTGCAGAGTTTGGAGACAGTTGGTGGGTGAATATAGGAAAATAATCTCTGTGCATCCTGACATTTTGTATTGTGACTTCCAGAAAGGAGTGATAGTGGAGCATGTTACAAGGAAGCACATTTGGGTCAGCCTCTGCTCCCCAAAACTGCTGGGGGAATTCAGGGGCGTCTCAGGCTGCTTTTAGTTGGCATAGGGTGAGGTAAATTCCTTTTCCAATCTTGTAGACAACTACTCTGTGTGGGTTAGTTTAAAAATAATTGATTTAGAAATGCTGAATGTGTTGGCAAATTCTACACTTACCGCTAATTTGGGGAGCTGAATTTCCACAGACATCAAATGGAACAGGAAGGTCATGTAGAATAGGAAATGTAATTCGGTATTCCCAGGGCCAAGCTCTGCTGGCACAGCTGTCTTTCTTCCCCCACATATAGTCAGGCAATGGTGTCCAAGGGACTACTTGCTTGAGCAAAATCAGCAAATATCATCACATCTACTGCATCTGAGCTTTGTCTACTCACAGTTCACAGCGAAAAGCGAGTTTCAGATCGTTTGTTGTTGCTTTTCTTTTTCCTTTGTCTTTTCACTTACCTCTAGTATCTTGTGTGTATTTTTAGAAGCCAAATCCTGTGAAGACATTCAGTGCAGTGCTGGGAAGAAATGCTTGTGGGATTTTAAGGTTGGCAGAGGTCGGTGTGCCCTCTGTGATGAGCTATGCCCTGAAAGCAAGTCAGACGAGGCGGTCTGTGCCAGCGATAACACAACTTACCCAAGTGAGTGCGCCATGAAAGAGGCAGCCTGCTCCATGGGTGTGCTTCTAGAAGTAAAGCACTCTGGATCTTGCAACTGTAAGTGAGATTTTTAACTCTGCCGACACTTAAAGCTTCTGAAGGCAATCTCTAGGTAATGAAGACTTACACCTTTAAACATAAGAAAGCTTGATGTAGAGATTCGAGAGACGGTACAGTTGCCATATATGTATGTGTCTATCTTGCACGCACTTTGGTTGCTGATAAAATGCAATAGATGTCCAACAACCAGTTGGCCTTCAAGTTGGAGTTTTGGGGATATTCTGAGGACAAGTCACTTTGTCAGAAAGGGGATGTCCTAGAATTGTAATTCTAGAGATTTTTTTTTTCTACTTTGTCTGCTCTCGTGTGCTTCGCTGATTGCTTTATTAATACCCGGATAAACTCAAACTCGGTCCAAAAGAACAAGCTTAATGGTAGCACATGGGCACCTGGTTTAGCACAGTTGCCTCTACTAACTCTGAATGAAGGACACAAAGCGGTTAAACCTAGAACACAAGAGCGTTTTTATCTGATTTCAGGAATCTGCCAATAAAACCTGAGCCATTGATTCTTCAGAACTTTCTGCAGTTATGACTTCATAGATTATGTATAAAAAACTCTATTGCATAACAGCAGATGCCAAAGAGCATCTCACTACAAGTCGCATAAAATGCAACGCTGTATTATGGCTGTTCAGAGGGCTTTGAAAACATGCACTGAGCTGCTTCTGCGCTGTTGTTGTCCTTATTTAAACAACAGCTCCCCTGTATTCCCCCATCTAGCCATTAATGAAGACCCAGAGGATGAAGAGGAAGATGAAGACCAGGACTACAGCTTTCCTATATCTTCCATTCTAGAGTGGTAAAACCTCCATCACTATTGGAACAGCCATTGGGCACGAAATCAATGTCCATACTGTAAATAAGTGTATGCTTATTTATTTTGGGGAGAAAAAAAGTATACATATAGTTGAGTCTTGTAGACATTTATTTATACTGTGTCATGTTTTATAATTTATACATAAAATGTCTGGTTGACTGTACACCTTGTTTTTTGAAGAAATTTATTCGTTACGGGAAGAGCAGTGTTATTTATTGTGAGGTCTCTTGCTTGTAAAGTAAAGCTTTTCTTTTTTCTTGTGAACTATAAAAGTCCATTCCTTAGAGCTTACCCACATGATCTCATCTCTTTGTTTCACTGATGTTAACTCTTTTCCCCTTTAACAAATTTGCATGTCGGTTTCTGTTATGTTTATTTATTGGATTTTCTTCTTGCCGGTTCTGTACATAAAAAATCCCTCGGGTTTTTGTTTACAAGGAACCTTGACTGACCAAAAGGCATTGTAACTGACTTAAGTATACTTCCAGGGTGCAGTGAGGCGATCTTTAAGGAAACTTCTTCCACTTCACTTTTCTCTACTTCTGATCACATCATGTACTGAAGTGATTTCAATGTGCTGAGCATATATACTGTACTATATGAATTCCGGACCCAAAGAAATCGGATTATGAAGGTTGTTAATAGCTACAGGGCTAACTGTAATAAGAATAAAGGTTTTATTTTATTTTTATTGTTTTATCTTTTTGTAACATGCATAAGTGTTTTATCAGGTGTTTCCTTTAAGATGGTCTTGCAGTACCACTTTTGAAGTTTTCTTTTCCTAATCAGCGCGTCACTAAAAGTTATATCAAAGCTTTATCAGTTCAAGTTTCTTGCTTTTCATAGTACTTTTTTTCTGATGCGATTTTATATTTTCAAACATGGTGAGTTAAATATAAATTCATTTAAATATATAGTTTTGTACTTTTCTACCATGTAAATGTGCAATGTATATAAAAGTTATAATGTGTATTTGTAAATAAATGATGAGTGAAAAAATAAAAATGGAATTTTCCCTAGAGGCAGTCCTCAGTTTTTGGTTTTAAAGGGTTCTGTCCCTCCGGTGCAGAGAAGAGATACTGGTGGTTAGGGGAAAGAGGCTGTGCATGGCATAGCAGCGAAACACACTGGTTAAGTCCAAAGCTTTCAGCTGCCATTGATTCAATAAACACTTTTTTCAGACAGAAGCAATGTCCCCAGTTCATTGATATTAATTACTTTTAAATTCAAGTACAGTAACGGAGGAGAAGAGATTTGGCATTTTTGTTCCCCTCTCT
The DNA here is from genome assembly GCF_000699245.1 of Pterocles gutturalis. Classification (NCBI taxonomy): domain Eukaryota; kingdom Metazoa; phylum Chordata; class Aves; order Pterocliformes; family Pteroclidae; genus Pterocles; species Pterocles gutturalis. The sequence continues at coordinate 4,670 of NW_010126643.1, forward strand.
ATCCTCTAAATAAAAAGTTTGTCATTTCTTGAACATCTTTAACTTCTATATTTCTAGGAGGTTTTGAATATGCATTTGAATTTTTGCTGAGCTTCAGATACATGTTACTGGGGTTGCAGTTGTATCACCATTTTAGATGACCAATAGAGAAACTTGCCCAAATTCAAAATGTGTAACAATTATCATAAAAGACAAAGAAAAAAAACCCAAATAACAACACATCACCAAAAAGCACATCACTTGGAAATTATTTTCTCCCACAAGGAAGATTAATTCAGAAGGGTTTTTTTGGTGAACCCATATTCAGACTGGACACAGTTTTATGAGTGGATACTAAAACAGTGAATTGAGGAAAGGTAACAGCCATAAGCACAGCAGGGACCAAAATCCTGTTTTATACTACCTGGGCTATGCTGTTCTCCCAGATAAGTCCCCACTTATCCAAATTTCTCTATCATACTGCATAAAACTTAAAAACATACTTAGGCACCTTATTCAGTGTTTTTTTAAGTACTTCACTGAACTGAGGTCTGAGAGCAGAAGTTGACTTACCCATTTTGTTTAAATACAAAACATATTTGAAGGTTGTTCCTGCTATAGTCTTCTGTATACTTTTTACTATATAATAAACTCTAATTTGTTATGGATTGTTTAGCATTATCCAAAGCAAATATAATCTATTCATCTATGAATACATATAAACTACAAGCGTGCATTCATAATATTCAAAACCGTAGCAAAAAATTCTGCCCTTCATCCTCCTATTGCTTCATTTAGACAAGTAATCTCTGTGGAAGTAAGTACATGATGAGAGGAGCAAAGGGAGCAAGATTTTGGTCTCCTGAGGGAACAGAACCCAGAATAAAAGAGAACAAGGGCTGGGAGAACAGAGAGACAGAAAAAGAACCTGTGAGAAAATCTCTCAAGGAACTAGTAAACACATGACAATGATATAGAGACAAAATGTTTAATAGACGTGGAGAGTATCAGATGAGATTTTTCTCAAATTCAGACAGGTGCCAGCTACTTCATTTCCAACAAAACAACAACACTAAAAGACTGTTTTTAATTGTAAATATATTTACATGTCTTACAAAGAGACTGTAGCAGAGCAAGATTTCTGGGTTCTAATTTTACGTCCTGCCACTGGATCACAAAATACCCTTGAGAAAGTCACTTACAGCTCAATTCAAAAAAGCAACAAAAATGCCAGGAAGCTACATTTACAAATGTACGTGAAACCATCATAAAAACCTGCATCAGGTTTTTGCTGATAAAATTATCTAAAAATTCTGCTACTGCACCTCCCATCACTACGTCTGTTTCTACACAGCTGAAAATCTTGAAACCTACCTTGCACCAAAGCCTGCCTGTGAAGTACAGTGAGGCATCTCCTGAGAGGCTTCATGAACTAAGCATCTTCTGAGCATGGCTAACATATAACAACTCATCATGAAGCCCAGCAGCCAAGAGACTTTCTCCCAGAAACATGTCCAGAGGTTGTGGCAGCATCACTGCCAAATTTTTACATAACACCATACTTGTAGATAAGGCACTTGTTCATGAAGTGGGAGGTGCAGGTTCACTGCCAGTCTTTTCCTGAGGAGATCTTTCTCACATCTCCCAAGTGTGCATCCACCACCAGCTCAAGGTGAAGCTCAGGCTGGAGAACTATCTGTCATGTCCGCTGAAGCCATACTTCTGTATTGGAGAGGAAGCAAGATTCATTGAGCGAGGATAATTTGCAAACCTAATAGGTGCTCCTTTTGAAGAGGAAGTCCTGGGTTTTTGCCCCAGGGACTGCCTACACATTTTGCATTTGTAATTGAGTAAAATACATAAATAGTGCTTGAAGCAGCGGCAGGAATCCAGGTTACTTCCCCTCCTCCTATCCCCAGTAGGTAAGTGCCTCAATCCTTGAGCTATGACATAATGTTAAACTCTCTGCTTAAACCAAGATTACAAATCTCACATCTTTTTCTACACTGACTTACAGTTACAGCAGGAGGGGCTTTACTTTTTTCATCCTCTCTTCCAGGCTTTTGCATGGGGAGCTTCCAGGGAAGTGGAAATGTGAACTTAATTCTCTCAGTCTAAGGAAGGTGCTGAATAATTTTTTTCTACCTCTTGTCCTTTCTGTGTGTTTTTGTTTTGGTTTGGTTTTGGTTCACTTCCTCTCCTAATGGACAGGCCATCCTGGGTGTTCTTTAAATGAAGAAACAGAGATGTCTGGATGTCTAAGTACAAGAAGCTGGTTTCCAGCTCTGAACCATCTTGCACAAGCTCCTAGAACCAGAAGAGAAACAAATTTTTTCAGAAATATCTTTCTCTTCAGTGTTTTCTATCATCTGGCATATGTATTCCCCTTGCTGTAAATCACATTTCTGAAACTCCTAGTTCACCATAGAGTATACTGATCCCAGGCTGTGAACTCCATTCACAAATGCAGGCACAGTAACACAGAGTGGAGTGCGTATGTTTGAAAACAGAAACCTATATTCTGGCACTTAAGTAAAATCAGCTTAATTCCAAGAGATGCAGATTGAGGCATTTGAACAATAAGAATGTTGCTTCTAAAGCCCTGGTTCCCCAACATAGTCGTTGGTGCAATACATGCAAGCAAGTATACACAATTCTGACCAGACTCAAATGCATTCCTGATAGCTGTGTTCATATGACAGACTTAAGAACAGCATCATGGACCTCTTTTGCACCTTTTACCTCTTTGCTTTCTTTCTGCCTGGTGATACACCTCAACTGAAACCACATTCCAAGCCTCTCAGCAAATTTCAAACAGCTGCCATTTCTTTTTTTTATGGCATAAAAATGTTTCCTTCTTTCCCTCCAAATGGGAATCAGGTGAAATTAAATTTCAGTATGCAGTGCTGCTCTCTAGGCAGTGACATTTTACTATACAATGAATCACCAGCACAGAAACATCTGTATCTTATCCCTTTGAAGAACTGGGATTCCATGCTTTCTGGTGAAGCATAACATTTGTACATAGACCAAGGGGTTCACAAGGTATCAGATTTTAAATTCATAACTCCCTGAAGATAAGGCAATTACATTTTTTGTTTGATACTTCTGTAATTCCAAGACCTGTCTGACCCATTCAGGCAGCACAATTTTTTCAGGTAGTATATGAAAAATAGTACACACAAGTTAACTTTGAAAAATATTTTTCTTTTCTGATAGACATAAACACATAATGGACCCCAGTGGCTGGATTTTGGTGACACTCATTTGGGATCACCTGTATAATTCACATTCATTCATTACTTTTAAACAATGTGGCCAACGAAATTACTGCAGAGTGGAGAAATATGACATGAAAACAAGGTACAAGCCATAATGTTCAGCTCAGAGACTGATTTGGAGTTAAGCCACAAGTAAGACTGATTCTCCTGTAATTTACAGGTACATTATTTTGATGTCTGACTCTTTAAATGGATTTGTTCCACTTCATCATGAAACTGAAGAGCACTAACATGTCAGAAAACTGAGAAGGAACTCTGGACTTTGATAACAGCTAATCAGACTGACCAGATGTTACAGGATATGAGTTTACCAAGGTGGTCCAGTGTAGACTTGAATGTGTAAAAGTCCCTGAATTTTCACCAGTGCCACTCAGTAACAGCAACTGAACATCCCAATGCTTCAGTGAGGTCTACAGATAACTCAGAATGCCTCAAAATGAAATTACAGCACTCATATCCAAGATCTAAATTTCAGTCACCTAGCTTTAAAGACATTTAAAATATCAAAAATGAATGCTGGAACTATTTTGCATAGCATGTTAGAGGTCTACAGCAAACGCAGCATTTAAAAAAAAATTATCCTTACACTGTGTAGCATGGTTGCATGCAAAAATACAGTTTTACATAAGAATAACAGTTTTAATATCTTTCCCAAGATCCCTTAGCAATTTGGAATGCTCTCATTCAGATAACAGTGTTCCTATTCATCTTCTGCTGAGCTTCATGTTATATACTCTTCATTTTGAATTGAAATCACTTCACATTTTAAGAGGCACTTGGAACTACAAGGATTATGTTGGTGGGTGGCTGCTGTTAGAAACCCTAAGAAATGTGTTACTATTTGATTTCTAAAGTAGAAGCATTGCTAAAGAAGTCAGAGAGCAAGACATGCAAATAAGCCAGATATAGGTAGCTATGCAAGTCCTTGGATAATGTAGACAAAGGTGGCACTGATGACAAGTGAGCCCAGCAGAGGCTCAGGGGCTGGAGCATCTGCCTTGCCAGTGGAGTTTGAGGGACAGGGCTGCTTCTGCCTGGAGAAGAGGAGGCTTTGGGGGCCCCTCAGAGCAGCCTCTCCCACCTACGGGCAGGTCATTGTGTAGACAAAGCCAGGTTCTTCGTAGCAGTGCATGGTAGCAGGACAAGAGACAACAGGCATAAGCTGAAACAAGAGATGTTCACACTGAATATAAGGGAAACCTTTTTCCCATGAGGACAATTCAGCAGATGATCTCCTGACATCCCTTCCAGGCTGAATTATACTATGATCCTATGAAGAGGTATGTTCACCCACTTTTAAATCTTACAGACTCCAAAATCAGAATGGAATGTCCAGTCTAAAAGAAACAATTCCCTCAAGAAACTTTCAAGGAATAACCATGTCACCATCCACAGTTGTTGGATGCAATTGTCAGCAG
>NW_010126643.1:9370-30298 GCF_000699245.1 Pterocles gutturalis
TTTCCCTTAAATGATCTTTAAGTAATCCTAAAATTTCCCATCAATGTGATTTTCCCACTGATTTTAGTGAAACTTTTTGCTGTTCAAGGGATGCAGTGTCTATTCACTAGAATATTCATTTTTTGCTGAGTAGAATATGTAGTGGAGAAAATGCAGGTGAATGCACAAAAGCTTCTCTCTATATTTTAAGTGAAAACAAGTAAATAAGATGAAAGAGTGAAACAGTTAAAATGCAGTTTAAAACTATTGTATTGTTCAGACTTGCCATTTTTTTTTTTTTAGGATTGACAATAATTGTCAAAGAGACAATAACTAGTACCAGCTAGATTGGTCAAGACAGCAAGGAAAGCAAAAAAAACCCCAAGGCAAGACACTTGGAAAAATAATGGATAATGCCCACTGGAGCAACAAAAAGGAGCCCTGCAGCGATTTTTCCCATAATTTTTTCCCACATAGAGATGGTTTTGTCAGAGCAATTCAAATCCTTGTTTCAAATGGTGACTCCACCAAAACTGCAAAAAGCCTAAAATGCTTGGCATAAAAGATACACAAACACTGAGCATTTCCACATTTGGACATCAACTTTAGAGAAACTAATTTTCATTCATTTTATGAGAAAGAAAATAGGGACTGAGTCTATCTCTATAAAGACACAGACCCAAAGCTCCAAATTTACACAACCCGCAAAAGCAAGAGTTGTACTTCCCAACCCAGCATGCCTGGAAGCTGTGACAATTCATTTATTAATCTCCCCGGCGGTCTCCACTTACAGGCTTTGATGGAACTTCAGCCTTAATTGAAAGGCACTTGCCACTGTCAGCAACCTAGCAAGCAGCACCACATGCACTGACGGGGCAAAATCCAGCCAGGGCCCACAGCAGAGGCCCGATCAAAACCCTGATATCATGTCTGGAAGAAAGGCCAGAACTGGAAGTGTTTAGCTGCAGCCTGTGTGCAGCAAAGGTAGCATAACATCTAGACTTGAGGATATACAGTGTCTTTGTTTGAACGTGTTTCACAGATATACCTCAAGGTAGTAATCAGTTGTTTACATCACACTGCCAAAAGTACACGGTGAGGCTTAGTATGGTCTGCTCTTGGTATTACCACCATTTTGTTTGTACATGCAGGTGGGTCATTGCAGTGCACTTTTAGAGCCACACATTCAGATACATACTTAGGACCTTGAGAACATTTGGAAGAAAATCTGACTGCTCCTGCTTACCATGTCCCTGTTTCTCCTCAGTAATGAACCAGTCAGGATCTAGGTAACTCTTCTCTAAAAAAAAAAAATCAGTGAGGGACTTTCACTTTATAAGATTTCTTTTTCTTTTTTTTTCCTTTTTTTCTTTTCTTTTCTTCTTTTTTTTTCTTTCTTTTCAAAATGAGACATAGCATATGGCAAATGGAGAAAAAGAGAAGCAACAGAAAAGTGTCACAGCAAGGAAAATGAAAAAAAAAAACAAAAACAAAACTGAAGGGCAGATTAAAGATCCAAGGAAAAGAGCACAAGACCAAAGAGAAATAAAATTGTGCTAAGAGTCATACATGAAGAACTACACAAAAGAAACCCATTTTTGTTCAGCCCCTCAGATGTATAAGCGATCCTATGAACGCTGAAGTGCCATCTACTGGTATATCATGTGCTAACTAACCATGTTGCTTGGAGTCTACCATGGAACACATGAAACTGGAGATTCATCTTCTTCATTGCCACTGACTTTTTGGTGACTGTGAGTAACAGACCTTGCTGGAACAGCGTTATAATCTCCCCACTGTAAAATGAAGATATTAAGATTTCATAACCTGTGTGCTTTCACAACCTATGCAAAGCTCTTTGAAATCTAGTGGTAGAATGTTCTGGAAGAGAAGCAGGAACTTTTGCAGCAGCATCTCCACATCCAAACCTGGCACTTTTGGAGAAGATGTTAAGAAATGAAGTGGGAGACACAGGAAAAAAGGAAAACAGAAGACAGCGGAGGAAGAAGAAGGGAGAAGAGGGTAAAAATCAGTAGGAGTTAAGGAGGAGGAGAGATGATAGAACACAGTGCAAATGATTAATTGCTAAGGACAATACAATTTACACTGCAGTTTTAGCAGATGTGTATGTGTTGCTCCAGCTGTGGGAACATCAGACTCTCCAGATCTTGTTTCTGACACACAATAACTGTGAACTCTATTATGTGCAAATAATAAATCTAAGCAGCACCTCCAACATATGAACGAGCAAGAAAAAGAGGCTCATATTTTCAGAAGTGTTAGCACATGTTTGTCAACACTGAACTTAGCTAAATAGCACAAAGGAAGACTACAAGACAATGGTAACACATACCCAAAGCAGTATCAGAGCTTGCAACTAGATACATGGTTTTGAAAACCCTTTTTTAATACGGAAGGCCTCTAGGGGTGGCAGACTGTGCAGGGTCTTGGGTAGACTGGATGGGTTTGTTTTGCTGATGTATTTACTGGCTGGTATGTTAATTTTTTCAATGTGTTATAGAGCAGTTCCCAGGTTAGGGCCATGACCCCACTTGGGGCCCACAAGCCTGGAAGTGAAAATGAAAGTGGGGTTGTGACCCTGGAAGTAGGGTTGCTAAGGGAAAACTTTGGGAAGCACTGAAGTTGTGCTACTAGGTGAGACCCCTACATGGATGGTGAGTTTAACCACCGCCAAGGGATATAGTTTTTAACAGTGCCTATATTTCTCAGAGACTTAAGTCTAATTTCTGGTGGATTTACTGCCAGATCCAAGTAAATGCCTCAGGTACATAAAGAGAGATTTGAGAATTAAATTCAGAAATTGTGAGTCCTACATCTTGAAAAGATCAGGCCCATCATACTGTAAAGACATATCCACCATTTTATTTAAAATATCCATTGGTAGCTGCAGTCTACTCATTAGAGCACTTCCCTGACAATCCTTGGTCTGAAGAAATCACACCCACCTCTGCCGTTTTTCAGGAGGGTGATCTTACAACCAAAGCATCATCGTGGGATGGAGCCAAGTGTATGTGTTTTGCCCAACTCACCAGTGTTACCAGGGGAAGTGGGGCTTGTCCCTCACCACCTGCATGATCTTTGGGGAAGGAACAAGTATGTTTGGTTAAGGAAAGTGTCAGTATGTTAAGCACACATAGTGAATAAAAAGGGACAGCCACTCTGAAGAAAAGACTATGTCTGACTCTATTCTTTCAAAGAAGTGGCCCAGATACCCTCTTCAATAAGAGATCCTAGGCTTGATTCAGCCTGGACTTTGAAGGTGTAAGGTTCAGTTGCCAGTACATACTCATCTAGTGTCACTTCAGGCACTCTGGGATATCTTCGTTGGTCTCCAGCTGCTGATTCCAAAGGGGACAGGTCTTCCTTAGGTCCTGTATCATATCTGACAGCCCCAAGGAAGCTTGTGATACCCTAATGAGTTTTAAAGGGAACAAGATCCCCACGTGTGGACAAGTGAATTGAGCCCTTAGGCTCCTAAATCATGTAAGTCATAAAGAGTTTTATCTCCCTGTTTCTCATGCTCTATGCACATTTATTCCAATCTCAAATTATACTGTGCTATGACTGTAGCTTTCATAGCAGAGCTGGAGAATATTCCCGACTTTCACCTAGAGAAATATTTTGTAGTTAGTAATAGAACATTTGTGATATGCAGCATGCCATTTCAGTAAGTGAAGAGGCATTAACAGCTGATTTTTGGCAGCAACATGTCTCTGTTTCTCATTTATTAGTAACTTCTATTGATTTATACTAGGATTAATTATTGATGCAAATATTTCACCCATATTTTTTTCTGTCATAAGCAGGGAAAAAATGCATGGCTGTGAATAATCCATACCATGGTTTATGAAGCCGAAATTCCTCAGGGAGTATCAGATATCCACCTGGTGTCCCTGAGCGCTGAATTTCAAATTTAGGTCTCTGAATAAACAGATGTGTACAGTCATATGCAGGCAGAAAGCTCCTCCTTGATACTACATCTGAGGAGGTTCACGGGCACTGTTTATTTTAACAAAATCATGGGATACCTTGTGCTTGTGAAATTTGTTCCAAACATACTAATTTCAGAACGCTAATAACCAGTACTCTGCACAGACAGAGCTCAACTTCTAAGTTTTAGTTAATAAAGCACATCCAGAAAAGATAAATTTACCTACTGTAATATGTTTCCAAAAAGAAAACAGCCACAACTTTGAGCAGAAGTCCCTGAATCTGGAAAACATACTTTTCTAATGTATGCAGTCCTATTAAAAAGCACATCTTACACATTTCTGCCTGAACATTTTCGTACATGAGTTCCAACACATTTCAAATCAACTCAGCCAAATAAAATATATAGAAGTGATTATTATCAAAACTATAAAATGTGGAGGTCTCAGAAAGTAGGAACTTGATTTCAAACTTAAAATATTTTAAAATTCTGCACTTTTCAGATCCTTCTATTTGCTGTGTTGGAAGTGGGGATTGCAACAGCATTTTCAAGCTTTTTGCTTCACAACTACGAATGCTAGAAATAGTCTAGTATGAAGCATCCACTGCCATGCATTCACGTTATGCAAGAACTTGAGGGCTTTAACAAACAAAACAAAAACAAATATCAAAAAAACATTATAAAGTTGTAAGAGTCAGCAAGGCTGACTGCCAAGGAGAGAGGACTTTATTTATTCAGAACTGTTCTGTGTCTATGAAACTAAAGCCTTCCTGCACTTAAGAACACCTCTTTTTATTAGTCCTGCATAGGGCAATCATTTCCCTCATCTAGAAATGGTAATTCTAGCTTAAACATGTTTTAAAGGTGTAACCTCCTTCTGGTCAACGAAACAAGAGTTGTATCTTCAGCATGAGTGCCAACATACCTACATCTGCGGTAGGGCAGGGTGAATTACAGTTATGATGATGAAAAAAATTGCATTGCTAGCAAACATAATTATGTCCGGAAAACTTATTAAGTATAGCAGACTTGAATATACTATTTTCTGAAGAACCACAGAAACCAAGTTGACATTTGGGATTTGCTTTTTCACAAGAGCAAGTAGCCACAGCTGCTTATAAAGTTTTAATAGCTATGTTTTTCACTGCAGTAGCAAAACATATAAGAACATATCAAATAAGCTTTTATTATGGTCTTCTAAAATATTCAACAGCATGTATCAAGCCGAGAACCTATGTTCTCAATCTTTGTTCGAATGACACTAAAGAATGAAAAAAACCCCATAATATTTTGACATATCTGATCCAGAGAAGAGGAAGAGTTGAATATGTCTGTCATCATGAAATCTTAATCTTTTCTAATGAAAAACAAAATATTTAAGGTCAGTTTTTCATCAACTCATGGAAAAACGCTTACACACACTACTTGCATATTCAGACCACATAACTGTCATTAGTTGCACACACAGCCATTTGACGTGTTGTCTCGGGCAGACTGGCTGCGCTGTCATGCACACAGAATCCTCAAAGCTTCCTTGGGTTTCACAGAAACTGCAGATCATAGATGATAGCTTTGTTTAAAGCCTACGTGGGGTGACAGTGGCTCAAGAGAGCAGAGGGAGTGTAGCAACTGTTGCTTATTTTCATGTGGGAGGTTAGACAGTCCGACTGTTACGCGCATTCTTTCCCTCCTTTTCTCCCCAAGTTACAGAGCAGCACTGCTGCCACCAAATAAACCTAGGCTGAGGAAGGAGGCAGAGATTTTTGCCCTTCCACCCCTTCCATGAAGGCAAGTAGCCCCTGGGCTTGGTACAGAATGCTGGGCTGGGGCTTAGGTTACTGAGCTAGAAAGGGACCCTGAATGGCATCCTGAGGCAGGCAGGGATACAGTGAAATCGTCTGATAACGCTGCACTGATAGGCTCAGCAGGGACCCAGCACAGGCGTGCAAGTGTAGCATGAAACTGTTATCAAGGTTCCTGGCATAGCTTTGGCTCAGGCCAACTACATCTCTCCCACAACTGAGTTGTATTTCAGGGATTCACACAGGCCAAGGATCTTCCCCAATAAGAAAAAGAGTTAATTATAGTCAGAAGGACAAAAAAGCTAACCATATGGACACAGGGCTTGCCATGCCAGGGTAGCTTCAGGGCCAAAGAACAGTTCCTAGTGCATTTTATTCACTAATACAGACACAGCCTTCAAGTCAGATTTACATGGCGCATGTGTCAAACCCCTATTTATGTGTTCTAGGAATTCCTTGTATAACTTGCAAGTGATGGAATGACATAAGACAAAGCCACAAATGAGCTGTGCATGATACTCATCTTAATTCTCTAGCGAAGGCACACATGTATCAACCTGTCTATGTTTCTTACTCCTTTAAACGTACTAGAGAGACTTTTTTTTTTTTTTTTTTGGAGAATCAGGGAAGAAAGACAGCAGGTAAAGTGAATATACTCAATTAATATCTTAACATGCAAATAGCGTACAAGTGAAACACTAATAACAGAAAATGTGCTTGTTATTAAAATACTCAGGGTAAAAAAATTGATTGATTTGAATAACTCGAGTGAACTTCACAATCTGTGTTTCTGAATAGGAGAAATGCCAGATTTGGAATAAGTAGTTGCCTTATGGAATCTTGGCGTTTTCTCCTGCTCAGAAATGCAAACTGTGAAGTTCAACTAAGCTATGCAAATCATCTTGTCTTATGCTTCTCTTATTGGGCAATTCTGTCTTGATATTCTGAATAATGAACTACACCACATAGACTCAATGGTACATGGAATCAATGCTACTTCAAGAGAGAGACACTCTCAGTAAAGAATTGCTTAGAATAATTTCTTGCATGCTTAAATTAAAGATCTGCTGTCTGCTCAAATACAGCTAGGCAGACTGAAGCAAGGCATGAGAAGGACACACCTCACGGGTTTCTGATATCACTAGGAATAACCCAGGTGCATAGCTCAGTCTGAGATGCTATCTAAACTATGGGATGTGGGCAGATAATTCACATTTCCTTTCTTGTATGTCACTGATCTGCCTGCATGAGAACAAGCTATCTGACCTACTAAACATAAATACATCATGCAGCTCTGTTTTAGAAAGGATCAGAGAAATTTCTACAAGCTTAAAGCAAATACCAAAATACATCAGTAGAAGACAGGAAAAAAGGAAGAATGCATGACAACAAATCATATTAAAATAGCCAGATAGACTAGTAATCCCAGCAAGTGAATGAAAGGAGTTAAATTACAGATGCTTATCCGCCTTTGTTTTTATTCCAAGAGGTTAGTTTTACAGCAGGTAATTAAAAGCTACCTGTTTGTAGCATCCTAGTGGAGGGAAAGTACTCTCATTTTGCAGAAGTAGCTAAGCAGAGTCAACACTATTATCTTCACACTTCAGAGCAGTAAGATAATTGCTTTGTCTCCATTAGGATTTTACAGACTTAGCTAGCAGGTACTACTTGATCCACTGTGGGACAAAAAACCCAGGCGAAAAAGAAAGCAATGAAACCACAGCTTCCGAGCTTTCACTGCAGTGCTAGCTGGAGACATCGGCACCCAATTTGAGCATACAGGTTATCACAGGAGCAAAGTGCAGTATTACCCCTCCACTCGTGAGAGCTGTACTCCCTTTATGTGTGCAAAGTTTTGTCTTCTTTGGAAGATTCACTTGTTCTTCCCCTTGCAATAAGATGAGCTGTTCTCTAAATTTTTCATTGGAAGAACTTTCTGTCTTGGGTGGAACTGTTTGAGGGTCTCAGATAGCCACCAGCATTTCAATGATTTTAGCTTAGATTTTCACTGCAAAGGAAACGGGCAATCACTCTTGGTAAAAGTGGAATCCAGGCTCTAGCAGCATAAAGGTAAGCAGTGAGAAAGGCACAAGAAAACTACAAAATAGTGACTGTTGCATTTCTGAGGCTAATTTTAGCAGTATGATTAGTTAAGATTTATTAATTAATCCAGCAGACCTAATTACAACTAAAGACATCTGTCATAAAATTATCTTGTTATCACCTGAAAATAAAGTCTTGATCTAACTTACTCGGTCCACGCATGAAGGAAGAAAATACTGTTCTGTTTTTCTATTGACATGAGGATTTGTGGGCCAGTTGCCTTTTCTGACATCATCTCCCCTTCCATCAAGGTATCTAGACTGCTTGTACACCCTTAAAGTCCTTTACCAGCAAAGACACATCCATCTCTAGAAATTATCCTCCTTAAATAAAAAAAAAAAAAAAAGTCAGCCATGTTTTAAAAAAATGGTAAATTTTTTCTCAATGTAAAAAATAAAGATCAAAAAGATTACCACAACCATCCTTCAAATTAATACGGATCTTTTTTGTAGTAGTAGTTTGCAATCAAAATCCATGAAGCTAAGGGGTTTTATCTGCTGCAAAACAAAAGTCATTAAGTCTGCAAAAGGTCTTCAAGTCATTCTTGGCCAGCTACATGATAACTGAACTGTAATTCTGGAAACATATTGTCAGGAACTAGTAAAAGGGACATCAGGTGCCTAGAATACTGCAAAGAAATACAACCTTTCTCCAAATATTTAGGTAGAACAATATGGAAATATAAAGGACCTTTTGTGATTTCTTTCTGCTGACTCCTCTTCACCTACTTTTGCTATAAAAAGGAGGATGACCTATGCCAGGAAAAAACATGACTTGGTGAGTTGTCAAAAAGGGAATGAATAATACAAAAACAAAATAAAATTGGACTAGCTAGCATCAACTTCCAATAAAAACATTCCCTAGGAAGTCTGAGCTTGGAGATTATTTTTGCATAAAAGTATTTAAACTATCATTGATATTTACAGTTGCAGATATCCCAACACTGTCTTTTTCCATTAGTAAGCAAATTTTGGTTTCTGTCTTACATATTTCACCTGGTCAACATAGCAAACAGCAGAAGTGAATGACATTCTGGGAAATCTTTAGCTCGTAATTCTTGGTTCTTAAAGATCTGGCAGAAAAAGCTTCAGGTTCCATGAGGCTGCCCAATAGATAAGATTATTATCTATAACCATAGAATCATAGAATCACAGAATAGTTTGGGTTGGAAGGGACCTTAATGATCATCGAGTTCCAACCCCCCTGCCATGGGCAGGGACACCCTCCACTAGCCCAGGTTGCTCAAAGCCTCATCCAGCCTGGCCTTGAACACCTCCAGGGATGGGGCATCCACAGTTTCCCTGGGCAACCTGTTCCAGTGCCTCACCACCCTCACAGTAAAAAATTTCTTCCGAGTATCTAATCTATATCTGCCTTCTTTCAGCTTGTAACTGTTACCCCTTGTCCTCTCACTACACTCCCTGATAAAGAGTGCCTCCCCGTCTCTCCTGTAGGCCCCCTTTAGGTACTGGAAGGCTGCTCTAAGGTCCCCCTGGAGCCTTCTCTTCTGCAGGCTGAACAACCCCAACACTCTCAGCCTGTCCTCCTATGGAGGTGCTCCAGTCCTTTGACCATCTTTGTGGCCCTCCTCTGGACCTGCTCCAACAGGTCCATGTCTTTCCTGTGCTGAGGACTCCAGAGCTGGATGCAGTACTCCAGGTGAGGTCTCACGAGAGCAGAGCAGATAGGGAGAATCACCTCCCTCAACTTGTTGGTCACACTTCTTTTGATGCAGCCCAGGATACAGTTGGTCTTCTGAGCTGCAAGCGCACGTTGCCGGCTCACGTTGAGCTTCTCATCAACCAACAGTCCCAAGTCCTTTTTTTGTTCCAGTTCTTCATGTAGAGAAGCTATCAGTGCAAAATCCTTTAAGCATTCAAGAAAAGAATCTGAATACAGAAACCCAAATAGTGATGGAAAACTTTTAACCTGATGAGACTTCAGTGAAGCCATAACAAATATAGGAAAGAAACCATGGGCTCTGCCTTTGTAGGGAGACCTTTAACACTGAAGGCTGTGGTGACAGAGAAGGTCATAAAAGTAATTATTCAAGGCAAAGTTCAAAATAATTTACATAAGCAGTCCAGAAATTCCTCTTTATTCTGTAGCCAATCAGTATAAATTAAACAAACTTAACATCAATGTTGAAAATTTGGGGGATTTGTTGAATATATGTTTCCTGTTGGCAAATCAAACACCACTCATTATTTAGCTACAGAAATTCTGAATGTTGCGTAATGACTTTAGAACTTGACATTTTTCAATAAATATCCCTATAAATTGAAATTCAAAAATATGTAAAAAGAAGTTTCAACACTGTTGTCTGCGTTCTTAAAGACAGAAAACAAACAAAAGGGAAAATTCCTTCTCTATGCTTCCTATACTTTATGATTCTGGTTGTCCTTCTGAAATGCAAATTCTAAGTTTGTGAATACAGGGGGTATTTCAAATCACTACAAAATTTTGCACCTGTTTTTTATCCAAGAAAGAATACTACAAGTTTTTTATAAAGCTTCTTCTAAAGCTTTTTTGCAGTTGTTTTCTAGTTATTTGAGGAGGTCTTTTCAATTCATTGGAATTGGAGGCCTCAGTTCAGCACAGGATATTAGCATGTTTCAAATTTCTTTAGGGCCATGGATATCTCCACTGAATGCATGAAGAACTCTACATTATACGAATGTGAGAAACAGAGCTGGGTTTTAAACACATTTGAGGAGACCTTATAAAGTATTTTAGATTAAAAGGTGATCAAAACACATTGGTTTTCAATATGCATTTATAAACAGGCGATATAAACTAGTAATTATCAAGGCCTAAACATGAGGCTAAAGAGTTCCCCTTAAATTGTCCGAACCTCTCAGATGCTACTTATACAGTTGTTACGTAGCTTAACAAAAAATAACCTTTGTGAATAGACATAAATTATTTTTCCATTTCTAAGATTCACCAGAATTAGAAAGAGACATGAGGCATAAGACGAAATTTAAGCTTCCAGAAAGTGTTGCTAATTTCTTTTTTGTCTGAGAGCCTTTGTTCTCATTCAGAATGCCAGTGATCCTCTGTAGACCACAAAGATTCAATAGAAAACCTTGATCATTATGCCTATTTTGTCCATAAATGTACCCTTTTATTTATTCTTGTGCTCTCTATTCAGAACAACTACCCCTTTCTGCAAAAAGGAAACCCTAATAGCACTTTCCTCCAGTGAATTCCAGTAAAAGGGGGCATGCAATAATAGAAGTATGGATTCATGGGCACTAAAATGAAATTATATGGAAAGATGGGCAGAGGATTTGAGCAAAAAAAGTACTGTTTAAAAATTAATCTTTATGGCTTAATGTTGTTGTT
The DNA here is from genome assembly GCF_000699245.1 of Pterocles gutturalis. Classification (NCBI taxonomy): domain Eukaryota; kingdom Metazoa; phylum Chordata; class Aves; order Pterocliformes; family Pteroclidae; genus Pterocles; species Pterocles gutturalis. Next base: position 20,555 of record NW_010126643.1, read on the forward strand.
ACAAACACTGCAAAAGTTCTGAAAACTATTAATTCAATGCTGCTACAAAGCCAATGCTCTGAAAAAGCTAAAGCAATATTTATGTTGTCAAATTGGCTCATCTTAGAATGACAGCCCGGGAAGTACACTTTGTGACCTAAATCTAAACTAACAAAAGACCCTGAAGAATACTTATTGTATCTGTCATTTTATTCACAATTTCTGTGAGCACTGACATGTACACGTGTACAGGGAACTTATTACCCTCTTGTAACATTACTACCCTTTACCTTCTTATGAGGAAAATAGAAACGGAGAAGGAGGAAGGGTCTCCAAAGTCTCACATGGTAAAGTACAAAGAAAGAAACATGAGAGCTATAGTAGTATTTAGGCAGTTGTATGAAATGGGGTGAAAAAATGTAACTTAAATTACACTATTAGTTTTCTGTCTGTTTTCCACTGCCCTTCAAGGTTATAAAATGGAAATTATAGGAGAAAAGTAGTCTCAGAGAAGGGTTTTTTTTAATGTTACTTGTCAAATTGATAAGAAGAATACACAGACACAACAGGGATGACAAATCTCTGATAAAAGCTCTCATTTAAACTTGTTTCTGCTTTCTTCATCGAATGAGATAATCTCTCCAAAGTTATTTTTTTTTTAAATGACTCAAAGGTAATTGCTAATGTAAGACTTGGAGGTCAGAACAAATGTGGGAAGAGAGGTAAGGAGAGGAATAATAAATTCACAGATAAAATTAGAAAAGGGCCAAGATGAGGTAATTTCACAGGCCAACTAATCTAGCAAACGCTTAATTTTTTCACTGTAGAGCAGGAAGAGAAAAAGTAATGATCATATGCCTTTTGCGTAGAAGAGCCTTGCTTTCACAACACATGGGTGAGTTAGATCCTACTGTATTTAATCTTGACATGTTAATGTCCGAGTCAAAAGGCATACGTGTGAATAACTTTACTATTTGTATTAGCTAAAATTCAACTCACCAGGAATCTTGAACTGGGTGGAAAAGACTTATTTGTGTCTAACAGTTTCTGTTTCAGATTAAGTATAAATTTATTTCTGTGGTTTTTTGTTGTGTTGCAATATAAGTGCCTTTGCTGAAAAATGAATCTGATACAAAACCAAAACAACACCAATTTAGTCAAGAAACTGTAACAGAAAATAGAATAAAAAAGTGACCCAAAATTAAAAAAGGACTGCATGATCTATTTTTCCATTATCATTTTATTTTAATTGCATGTTTAGGGAATTGTTTTAATTTAAATGATTGCTTGCAAAATAACAGTTCATTTTCATTTGACAGGGAATTAATGTCACTTTTGCTTTGCCAATTTCCTGTTGGATGTAAGTCATCTCTTCCTCAGTATGACAGTGTCTTGCAGCTGAATGACTGATAGTGGCAAGCATATTAATATGCTAAGCCTTTTAGTAGCATAGGACAGAACCATCCCATTCTCCCCAGCTGTTGAAAGATGCCTACAACTTATCAAGACCCTGACGTTTGACTTCGTAACACATCAAGCCATACTCTCCAAAATAAAGAACGTAACTATTTCCTGTTAAGTAGAAATATTGTGGCATTTGCAGTCCTAATGTTATTATTAGACAATGCAAATGGAATGAAATTACTAAACAGCACTTTTAAAAATTATCAAGACAAATTATGATATGCAATAGAAATTGCATGACTACCAGAATTATAATCTCATAATTAACCGTGTACACTACTAACAACAAAGCAGAGCTCAGTCCTTTAGAACAAAACTATACTGAGAAACACAGGCAAGCAGGTGGCCTGTTTCAAAACTCCATTTTTGTGATTAGCTTTATACAAGCTATAGTATCTCAGCAAGAACAAAAATAACGTGCATCACTAGCATCACTGTGACTTAACCAGTAAAGAAAAGAGTTTATATAAAGCCATATAGAGACAAAGAGTACAGAGAAAATTATTGTGAAGGAGTAATTGCGTGTCTAAATTCATAAAAATAACAGCCCATTTTGGGAAGGCGTGGTGGGCAAGCTAAAGCTACCATTGCCAAGCATGTGTATTAAAAAAATACATTCCTACAGCATGTAACCTGACCAGGGTTTGCTAAGATACTATAGGTTGTATAAAGCTAATCACAAAAATGGATTTTTGAAAAAGGCCACCCACTTTGAGGGCACAGTGTTCCTTCACCAGTGTATTGAGTAAAAACAGCACATTCAACATCTTCTCTTATAAAGGAGTCAGATTTTTTTTTTTTTTTTGTAAATTTTCTAAATATTCTATTTAGAAAATATTCTGACAATATATATCTTTTTTGGTAATTTACCTCCATGGAAACAGAATCATTAATCCTTAAGAATTCCAAAAGCTGCTTTACAGAAATTGTGTTATTTTCCTGGCACCACAATCCTTTTTACAGAAAATAACTGTGTCACCAAAACCAACATTCCTGGTATAGTTAATACAGTGATAGTCACAATCAAAATTTAAAGTACTATATAGCACGCTAAATCTTTATCCAAAGTACTCAGAGCCAAAGGAGGCATAACCCAACTGGGTTGTTGCCTTCCTTTTTGCAATCTCTTGATTTCAGATTCCAGTTGCTATAGGGACATCCATCTTTCATTTCTATATGGACAGTCAGAGATATTGCAGACTTTTTGGCAGCTCTTGTGAATCTTAGACTCTCAAGCTGTGCACTTAAGAGAAAACTTTATTTTCATTTTACAACAAAGATCCAAAATAATGTTCATGGTTCTGTAGGATAATTTGAATATGCAAATTGAGTAAACTAAAAAGGCCCAAATGTCTGGAGGCAACCCACTTAAAAAAAAAAATAATAAACTAATGACAGTTGTGCCTAACTTCTCATTTCTGAACAGACAGGCTTTGCAATGCTAGGTCTGTGACAGGTGAATCAACGCTCATACAAGGTATACTGTGGTCAGCCCTTTGACCAGATGGATACCTGGGGATTTCCATGGCAGGGGAATCCCAAAGCTAGCTGAATACATGCTGCTCTTTCCTGGATCATGCTAGACAGGGGAGCTGGCTGGGGTGTGCTGCTAGTATGCGAGCTTGCACACCAGTGTGCTCGGAGCAACACAGAAACTCCTGTGAACAGCACAAAGAGCTAGAAGTAGTGCTTTCTTCAGTCTAGTCAAGAAAACAGCAGCACAATGGCAAATTGCATACAGATTGCTGCAGCCAGGAGAAAAAGCAAAAGCACCCCTTAAAACCTCTTGCAAATTTTATAGCACAGTAGTTAGATTCCCAGTCTTCTCTGTGGTTCTGAACAGCAAGTCCGGGGGTCCAGATCTTGCTTCAGTCTGCATGGAGAAGAAACAAGCAGTTGGCCTTGAAAGTCTTGTTTATATCAAAAAATGAGGTGGGGCTTATTAAAAACTTTGGACAATCATTTAAAAAACCCCACACAAATCATGACTGGTTTGTGGTGTTTACTACCACTGAATATAATTAAGCTCATTAAAACTGCATATTTAAAGGAACTTTTATGAGTAGGAAAAACCTTAATGTTTAAGGATATTACTTAAGATGAGAACTTCAGCGTGGAAAACTCAGTGTCATCCTTGCCTGCAGTGTCCTCAGCAGCATTTTCGTAATGGTAACTACTAGGGGTTACTTTCATGCTAAAAGAAAGAATGAATAACAAAAGAATCTCAGTCTGATCTAGTATTGCACTGTTAGTATATTTCTGTTCTATATTTCAGTTCTCAGAAGGCTAAAGCAAATTATTTTCAAATGTATTTTACTGGACAGCCCAGTTGCTCCATCAAAATATATTTTTATTACATATTTTCATTAATTTCCTACTAATATCCCAAAAACATTAAAAATCCTCTTCCTTCAATGGAACTGGTGCCATTCAGCAGCTGATGTCATTCAAAAAATAGGCAAGCTGAAGAAGTGAGAGACTATTTTAAGCAATCAAATTTCTCTTAAAGAGCAATGGTACTCTGCACAGTACCTCTTGTGAAATCTGACTCTAAAATAGTTTATGCATCCAAATGAAGCTCAAATTAGTGAGAGAAGAGCTTCAAATTGCACAGAGCAAAGAAAAAGAAATAAAGTTACAAATCAGACAAAAAAGTTAGCTTCAATACTATTCTATACCTTTACATAAACTAACAATTAACCAAGTAATCTTTCTCAGAATTTAGTTTCCTAAATTCTCAAATGCATGTATTTATTTTAGCTTACCTATGTTTGGTGTTTTCATAAGGAATTAGAATCATTTAGACATAAATATCTGAAAAAAACCCACTACTTTTCAGTCATGCACCAAGAAACATTTCCTAATTTTGAATGAAGGGTAAACAGACTTCAGTAAAAGTGTACTTTTACTTTTACTGTACTACATACTATTATATCATATAGAGTTTCCAGCAATACTATAGAATTATAATTTTAAATCTTTTTATTCCCTATTAACCAGTTTAAGGTTTTTAAACCTAAATCCCATGTATTACTTCACAAAGCTCCTAAAATCTCATCATCTGAATTTAGGGTTCAAAAATGACCCAAAATGTCAGGTATAGATTTCTATAATGGTTGGCTAGCGAGGAGCCTTTTAATTTTTGCAGCATGAATTGAAGACCAAGCACTCGCCATAGTCATACTCTGTCAAGACTGGAGAGTAACATTTCCTGAAGTCTTAATTTTCCAGGAACCTCAGGAAAAGCTACGAACGAAGAATGACTATCATTAGCATTATTGATCAAGAAGCATCTGACCTGGACAGCTAAAAGGACTAGAATCTCTGAGAACTGCTCTCCTTTTATTATTCTAAGACCCTCTCACTAACACATATTCAGGCACACCCAGGATCTTTCAAAAATCGTATGAGAAAGCAGATGGCTATAAAAATTCAAAGACTAAAATCTGCTTTACCTCCAGTCAAAAAAAAAAAAAAAATCAAAAAGAAGTAGAAATTACCCTACAGATGTTAATGATTGTCTGGGGTGGGAGTCAGGGAAGGGGGAGGCTGGCTTCTAAGTAAACAATACAAAAAAAGACAAAGAGGTCCCTGCTGATGTAAAACAATAAAAGCAGTTTTCTCAGCAGTGTCAGTTTAGCAAGCCTGAGGGTCTGTATTTTAAACCCCAGTGGCCTGACGTCACTCACCCTGATGGTGTGTATGAAGGAAGCTATCTCTCCGCGATGAACGACCTGAAAAGTGTTTTCAAAACCCAGTGGGCTAATGTCACTCATACCGATGGTGGATGGTGGGATCTCTCAGGGTGGCAGCCTGGGGGAAGCGAGCTGCAACACCAGCAGCCGACCATCACTCACTCTGATGGCAGGGGGTCAGCTGGGATTCTTTGGTGGCCTCCCGGGCAATAGTTAAAAAGAAGATTTTGGTTCACACGTCAATGTCTAGCTTGAAAGCAGGGAGTATAAAAAGTGATTTTTTTTTTTTTTTTTTAAATTGTGGTTCACCAGTGGCAGCAGTGCAGCCAGGAAGGGGAGTTTCCCTGCGAGACCATTCGATTGCATGTGAAGCGTACAATGGGGCTGGCTCTGCCTGGTTTTAATTTTTTTCTCCTGTATGAGCTGAGATGTTTTATTCCCCCATACCAAAGGGGTGGAAAAATTAAACCCAGACAGCTCCAACTGCACTTCAAATTTCATATGCAATCTAACAGACTTTGAGAATACTGTCAGCTTCCTTACCAACCTGTCTGCCATATAGAAAATGTAAGTAAATACTAAAATCCCAAACATCATGTTCTTATGCTATCTCATCTTCTAATGCAGAAATTGACATTTGGGAAAAATTTTCCCATTAAATTTATCCTTATACCTAAAGCAACGTAAGGTTTGCAAAGGACTATATAAGAGAAATAGTCTTTGTTCCACTGCAAATACTCAAAAAAACTGTAAGCATAACCGCAGCTGATGTTTCATCAGCAAAAAAAATTGTTTTGGACAGAATGGAGTCAAAAGATTCACTACTTGCAGAGCAAGGTCTTAGAAAGACAAAATTTTCAAACTAAAACTCAGTATTTTAAAAACTAAGTTCCAGTCCTATAAAAGTTAATTAATGTGAATTACTTAGTGTATCTTAAGCTGTCATGCTTAGATGTCTGAAGGGTCAGAATCTGAGTTATCCAACACTGAAATCACAGCTTCTGCATGTAAAAGCAAAACAACCAACAAACACAATGGGAAAACATGCAGCTTCAGACAGCATAATCAGTTTGCTTGCATGTTGTACCCCTTTGATACTAGTACTTGACTGTCGAGATCTTAGAGACTGGTGCTATTGTTTCCTACATAGTTCCTCTATGCCACCCAGAAGAAAACAAACCAATTCAAAGCAACAATACATTAAGGAACAGCTCTAGAATTCTGCTTGTCACTGCTAACTGTGGTTTATTCGAGACTATGAAAGTATTTGTACCAGAATTTATTTGCTTGGGCATGGACTAAAGCTGTGCAACCTCACCCTTGCCGGAAAAATGTAAAAGGTTAAATTCTCTTCAGTTCTCACAATGTGTGCAGCTCACATATGTGAAGAGAAAATATGACTCTAACTCTCCATAGTTAAGCTAATAAGCTTTCTCATAGTGTGAGACAATAGGAACTGTGAGCATACTGTACAGCACAATAAGTGCTGGCACATGAACTGTTTCAGTCTTGAGGGACAGTGTTTCACAGTATATCAGTGACAGAAGACCAGCTTGCAGCCAGAATTATGAATGGAAAGTTTTAGCCTTCCTGAAAGTATGGACTTAGAACTTCTGATTCTTCTGCAGTCACCTCAAAAATGGATGCACTGAATTATTTTGGGGAATACAGCATATAACACGTCATTTTCTAAGACTCTTATGCACACAAATTCATTATTTTACCCTAAGACATGATGATTTTAAAATGTGTTGTATTAAATGAGTGAATACATTTACACAAATTCGAGCCAGACAGATAAACCAGTATACATCCAACTTAAACCTAAGTAGGAGTACCTTATAGGTCTACTTATAAACCTGGGGAAATAATGGGAGACAGAAAAATATGTCTCTCTCCCTTTCTCAGGCACCAGACTGCAAGGAACTGTTAGTGAATATTAATTTCATGGTAAACTGTGTACTTGGAATTGCCACACATGCTGTCTCTGGAGAGCAATGGTTATTTGTCTTGAAATAGCCTCTCATGTGTTTGTGACTACTATACAATACTTCAGCAACAAACACTATGGTTACATTTCTTTTAGTAAATAAACAGTCCAAGGACCCTTTTATACCCCTGATGCAGCTCAGCTTACGTGGCACAGCTCACATCCATTGGAGCTAAACTCTTTCCCCTCTTTTCCCCTGCTCCAAAAAAACAATCCAAAACCCAGAATGGCCTCATCCACACAGCTTATTAGGAACAGTCCCAGGACCACGCTAGTTCCCAGACTGTGTTCAGACATTGTTTGGGACAGTGCTAATTGGCCAGGGACAAAACTGTTCCAGGGACTGTGCTAGCAATTAACAGCACGTTCACTTGTGCACATGCTCAGGCCCATCAGTCGCTGTGATCTAGCATAAGACAGTCCTGTCTAAGGCAGCTCCTGAATTTGGCATTGTCCTCTGACAGATTCAGTTAATAACGCGGCAGCTCCAAATTCCAGCTGCTGTATGCTACCTTCCCCCACCCAAAGAAGAGGTAGCAGGGAGAGCAGGAGTTCAAAGGGCCGAGCCATGTGAAGCACAGGAGCCTCCATGTGCTGCCCAAACTACTGGCTCCATCACTGACGGTGAAAGAAGACACCAGATACAAAGATTTTGAAGCTGGATCTACCCTAAAGGTCTTCAATTGAGCTATGATGATCTGCCAGCTGATGCAAAGTAGACAGACTCAAACGACTTGCCTCAGTTTACAATGGAGCCCTGAAGGGCAACGGGCCTTACCAAACCACTGGTGCCTTTGAACATCTGTAAAACCTTCCTCTGCTTCCCGAAACGACAGAACATTTCTCCTAGCTGAAGCACTACAAAAGGCACAAGGTTAGATTAGCTGAAGTAAATCTGATTTGGTGTGAATGCCTCCTCTAACCTACCGTCACTGGAAAAAGATTTTGGAAGAGAGAGAAAAATTAATTAATTTCCTGAGATACAGATATTCTTACTATATCTATCTACATGTGACTGAATGTTCGGTGCGAGGGATAAAATGCATTATTAGGCTGAAAACTGATACAGTTAAAAAAAAAACCCACAAAAACTTTGTGGAACAGAGTTTTTCAAGACTTTCTCTCAAAACCCCTGAAGAAAAACTGGTAAGTAGAAAAGTTTTGGGTATTTTCCCACCTGCATTTAGCAAAGGATATCACCTCCCCATATAAGCCATTTCAGTACATCACTGCTACAAAATTACTCCTGCAGTCTTACTACATCTGACTTTGAACATATTCACTAATGATTGAAAAATTAATTTTAAATACTTCTATCTGTAAAAACACCCAATTTGTAAATCACTGTCCTTACTATGTCTCTGTATTGCACTGTCCAGAAAATCTTTCACTTTTCTTCTTTTTCTGCAGCGTTGTTGCTGTTTTGAAAGGGAAAAACAATATACATTTTAATTTCCCCACAATTCAGAAAAATTTTACAGGAAGAAAGCATGGCAAATTAACTATTTGAGAGCGGAAAGTTCTAATAGGATGACTTACAATAGAAAACATTTTGCAACATTTGACTAATAGAAAGACTATGAAATAATGGCTCTAGGTCTGACATTCAATTAGGATTCTATAATACAAGGGTGTTGCTTGTTTGTTCTCATTGAAAATTAATGCTCTGTTGATTTGATAACTGCAGAAGACATTCATTGAAAGTTTAACTTTTCATTAGAACTATTCTTCTTCCGTTGTCCTTTAATTGGGACAGGAAATTGCTGAATTTATTTGCTTGTGCAGATTTTTTGCACTGACCCTATCAAACTGTGCTGTCAAAACTGAGAACAAGGCCAGCTTCTCCTGGAGCAATGTTGAAACAGTTAGTCAAAATCAACATCTCCTCCTGTAGGAATTTCGTCACCTTTTTGTTCAACAAACTACTAAATATTTTTTCAGTTTTTCAGTAAAATTGAAGCTGAAACTTAAGCTAAGCTTTTTAAAAAATGTCAACAGATTTTTAACAGAGAAAGTTTTAAGAATACCACTTTACCCCCCTCTGAAACAATTTTTTTTGAGTCCTTCACAACATTGCAGATTCTACTATAACACTGTGCTTTTGCACCACGCATTTCAGGAAACTTTATGTCATTTGAGCTTTTGGCACTGAACACAACCATATTAGACTCTTGATTTATAGCAATCTGTCTTCTTTAACCATGAACACAGCCCCATAATGCTTCCAGGGCACAAGTACTGTCACTTACTTCTCTTTTACAGTTAATGTATTAAAAATACGACTGCACTTAAAGAGAACAGGGGTCTTGCCAGTCGTCCTTTCTTGAATATAGGAAATTAGGCTGGAATTAGCTTAAAAACAACACAGAGCTCCTAAAAGTACCATACTATATTAGAGACTTTCAGTGAACCAAGAGCGTGGATCAACTTTAGGTAGTGAAACTAAGAAATATGTTAAAAAACAGGAACAAGATCTATCAAAGCTTTTATATCTTTGCATGGAGTACACCATTTTGTCTGTGAAATGTAATGGAAAAGGATGGGGCCAAAAATATCTTGTCCCACACCTTTCCTGCCCAAGCAAGAGGGGCTCCAGGCACCGGGGCACCAGGGCTT